>NW_017671127.1:247058-320529 GCF_001879085.1 Nicotiana attenuata
AGAGATGGGAGTAGAGGGGGGCAGATGTTTTAAGGATATAAGGGGGGGGGGGGGAATTTAGAAAAGAAAAGAAAAGAAAAAATAAAAAAAACTGAAATTAAACTTACCCGGCCGACGGAAAGTCGTGACTCACCGCGGCCGCGGTGAGTGAAGGAACGAAAAATAGAATCCTCGTGTTTTACCGCGGTCGTACCGCAGTCCCACTGCGATCGCGGTGGGTTGAGCAATTGTGAGGCAGAATACTCGTCATTTACCGCGGTCAAGCCGCGGTCGCGGTCACGGGGATATTTTATTTTATAAGAAGGTTACATAAGAAAACAAAATCAACAACATTCATGGGTTGCCTCCCACGCAGCGCCTGATTAACGTCGCAGCAAGACGCAAGCTTTGATCATCACTCCTCATTCGCGTACTGGGGCTCTTCCAATGTTATTATCTCTCTATCCCCTTTTTCTTCGGCCATTCCAAGGTAATGTTTCAACCTTTGCCCATTCATTGTGAACTTATTCGTCCCATCTTCTGATTCAATCTCTACAGCTCCACTTAAGAACATTTGCACCACTCTGAAGGGTCCTGACCATCGGGACTTCAACTTACCCGGAAACAATCTCAATCTCGAGTTGTATAACAACACTAGATCTCTGGATTTGAAGTTCCGATCCAAGATGTGCTTATCATGCATTAGTTTCATCCTTTCTTTGTATAATCTAGCACTCTCGAATACCTGGAACCTGAATTCCTCGAGCTCATGTAACCCAGTGACTATGCTGGTGCCTGCTGTCTCCAAATCCAAATTCAACTGCCGCAATGCCCAAAGTGCTTTATGTTCGAGCTCTACCGGAAGGTGGCATGCCTTTCCAAACACCAACTTGTACGGTGACATACCAATTNTTACATTCTGTGAATGTCTTGCTGAAAAATGCACCCCCAGCTGAAGCATCTACATTGGCTTTTAAATTGTCTGCTAACCCCATGTAGAATCTCTGGTCGAGCATCTGGTCTGGAATACCATGGTGCGGACACTTTACTAGCATCCCTTTGAATCTTTCCCAAGTTTCCTGCAAGGTCTCAGTAGGTTGCTGCTTGTACTGTAGTATCTCATCAATATGTCTTGCAGTCTTGTTGGGCGGGTAAAACTTGTTCAGGAATTGCTTGACTAATTCCTCCCAAGTGACAATGGAATTTATTGGAAGTGAATTCAACCAAGTCTGAGCTTCCCCAGTCATAGAGAACGGGAACAGTAACAGCTTGATGGCTTCTAGGGTCACCCTTGGCTACCTTTGGGTCACACAAATCGACAGAAAAATTTTCAGGTGTTGTTGAGGGTCTTCAATGTGTGATCCAGAGAACAATCCCTTATTCTGCAGAAGATGCAGCATGTTGTTGGTGATCTGGAATGTCTCTGCTTGTATTGGGGGCACAACAATGGCGGTGGCCAGGTTGTCAGCTGTTGGTTGTGCCCAATCATAAAGTGCAGCTTCTGGCACAAGAGGTGCCACCACTCTGACGTTTGGGTCAGCTTGGTCATCCCTGATGTTTCCGTTGACGTTATCTACGTCACCCATTTCAATTTCAAGTTGGTGTGTTTGTTGTGATTGTTTGTTCTTCTTGTTGGCACGGTTTAATGCCCTGAATGTTTTCTCGGGGTCTGAGAGTCCTTCAAGCAGTTCACCGGTCCTCAAAGTATCTCTAGGCATACACCTGAATCACACAAGAGTTCAAACGTGAGAATTTCAATGCAAAATTATTTAACACCGTAGAAAATTGATCTAAGCTAATAATTCTAGCACTACTTCTAAGTTGTAAAAAATAACACCATTAATTCCCCGGCAACGGCGCCAAAATTTGATCACGCCCAACTATGCCTTATAAAAGACAAAGCGGTCGTTGCAAATATAATCCGATTTTCAAGTCCGGGGTCGAATCCTCAGGGAACTAACCTATCTACTACAACTCTTGGTGATGCTAGTACAAGCTGAAACAATTTCCTGATGCAAGATTTTTATCAATAAATATTGGATTTTTGTTTAATAAGTCAAAATGATATTAAAACTAACAATATTCTAAATCAAAGATAATTCAATGGTAAAAAGATCTAGGTTATTGATTTCCCCAATTGCTAGTTTGAGTCTTAACTCTTTTGCCATAATCTCGCCGTAATACTCTATGAGGATTATGAGCTATGGGTTACCGCAATTATCTCTCGATCAACTACGGTAATTTACTAAAGCATTCTCTCGAACTACTCTAGCTGATAATTTATGCAGCTCTAAATTATCCCACCAAAGTTTCGTTTTCTCTAACCCCACTTTTAAGTTCAAGTAATGAATCTCTTCAATTACCCAAAAGTGGTGTTGCTCAACAGCAGTCTAACCTAGTATTCTTTCTCAAGCAACACAAGGCAATTAAACACGATTAATCAAGGGCTCATTCAATTAATCACCATATAACACATAATTGAACAATCATATAATAAACCCGGCTCGATTGTAACAAAATTGAGTCAATACTTCATCCAACAATTGGTTCCATCAACCATAGATTAAATGTTTAGCTACTCATAGCAAAGCATGATAAAACTACAAAAGTATTCATAATGTGCAATTGAAATAACAAAGAGAAGATAGAAAAAACTCTAATGGTTGGTTGCTCTTCTCACACTTGTTCTAGCCTCCAAATCAATCTAAAAAGACAAGCTTCCTTTTGCTTGGGCGAGTTTGTTGAGTTTATAAAGGGTTGGGATAAGTTTTCCCTGATTTACACTATAGTCCCAAAAATTTTGGGAAGTTACACAGTCCACCGCGGCCGCGGCAGAACGCGGCGCGACCGCGGTGAAAGACAAACATTCTGCCTCGCCTTCTTAGCCTACCGCGGTCCAGCCACGATCGCGGTGGCATCAAGCCCAGTCTTCTTTGCCTCTTTCTTGCTTATTTTCGCTCAGGTTCTTCTTGATTGGCCTTTTATCCACATTCTTGACTCCAAAACACTCCATATGCTCTTCCTAACTTGGATTAGTCCCTGCGAAGCAAAAGAACACCAATTACAGTATTTTGTTATCATTTAGCCTTTAAAACAACCATAAAGTATGGCACAATTGGAGTGTAAATAACATCTATATAGCCTATTATCATATACCAATTGAGATCTTTTGGGATTTAAACATAATCAAATGAAAAATTGCACCAAATTCACGCTACCATAGACGTTAAATATGATTTGTCTAATCACTCATTAAAGCAGTAGCATATATTCTATTCTAGGTAAAGAATTTATCTGATTTCCTCTTTTCTGCAAGTGACTCTTAATTTACATTAGGAATAACGAACTTCTTAATGGATAATACTTAATTATCTTCTGAGTGGATTAAATCGACGTAAATCTGAATTAATCGAGTGATTACGTTTCCAATACCGAACGACAAAAACTGATTCTTTAGGTCATATTTGTACTTTGAAAATTGACATCTCATTAGAAAACTCTATAACAAAAAGAGAGAAAGTAATGGAGTTTAGGAGAGAATGTGATGAGCCCTGTGAATCCATGTCACCATCATCGGCAGCACCAGAAGTGTTAGAACCGAATCATCAAACAATAAGCTCCGAACTTGAAGAAACGCTATCAGATAAAAGCTTATCTTTTGTGGTGCGATTTCGACGTTCAATCAAAATCGAATTGAGTAATCTCTTGCCTCTGGCAGGCCCGGCAATTATAGTTTATATGCTGAATAATCTCATTTCTATCGTTACTCAAATCTTCTGCGGACGTCTTGGGAGTTTTGAATTAGCTGCTTCTTCTCTTGGCAACGTTGGTATTCAAGTCTTTGCCTATGGTATCATGGTAAGTTCACTACCCTCTGACACCAACTCCCTAATAAGCTTGTGGCATATCTACTCTTTTTTACTTATTATTTGGGCAAAGATTATGGCACGTCCATCCGCTCATTTTTAATCCTGTCAGTAATTATATGATAGTTGAAAATATAGAGAACTTCTTTTGCTTTTTATGTTGGTTAAAGATGAGCTTAAATGGAGCGACATTGACAACTAGATATGATTTAGCCGATCCTTAATACTTGAGATAATTTTATCTATGGTTATTGAACTTTTATGTTTGTTACCCAAAAGTTACTTTTTTTTTGTTACATAAAAATCATTCAACTTTGTGTTCATTACACAAAAGTCACTTTTCTTTATTTTGTTACACAAAAATCATTTTACTTTGCTCTAGTTATCACAAAAGTCACATTTTTACTTGAAAAGTCTATTATGCCCTTGATATTATATAAACCTTCATATTTATGTAATATCTTCTATATTATATACTATATAATATATTTTTAACTATGTATTTTATTTATAAATAAAATAACTTAACATTATTTTATTTTTATTTTTATAATATATTCGTTAATTTTCAAAATATATTAGTAGCGTTATTAAATTTGTCAGTAACTTTAATATATATTAGCATAAAAATAAATCGGCAAGTACATTTCCGTGAGAAAATTCGCAGGTAAACAAATAAAGAAAATGAGGAAAAAAAATCATATGTTAATCTGAAGGAAAATCCCTAGGTACTACATGCGAATTTAGCTGGGGATATTTTCTTGGGAATTTATCAGGCAATTGGTTATTTGGGAAATTACATTACTAGAAATTCGGGAAAAAAACATCCAAAAAAATCGACCAAAGTTGGTCGGTAATGGCCAATAATCGTCCAAAACGCGACCATTAACGTGTGGTCGGTATTTTGAAGGTCGCAAGGGCATACCGACCAACTTTGGTTGGTCAATTAAATTCAAAAAAGAGAATTGCTGAAAAAAAGTTGTTTTATAACGCTAATAATATATCTTGAAAATTAAAGTTAAGAAAAAAATTAAATATACGAATATATTATAAAAATAATAAATAAAATAATATTAAGTTATTTTATTCATAAATAAAATACCTAGTTAAAAATATATTGTATAGTATATAATATAGAAGCTAAGGCATTACATAAATATGAAGGTTGATATAATATCAAGGGCATAATAGACTTTTCAAGTAAAAATGTGACTTTTGTGATAACTAGAGCAAAGTAAAATGATTTTTGTGTAACAAAAGAAAGAAAAGTGACTTTTGTGTAATGAACACAAAATTGAATGATTTTTACGTAACAAAAAAAAAGTGACTTTTGGATAACAAACACAAAAGTTCAATGACCACGAATAAAATTAGCTCTTAATACTTGTATGAGATACATAACATCCGTTGTTTTTGTCGTTTGGGCAAGATTATTGCACTTTGACTATGCTCATAAAAGGCAATTTAGTTGAAAGCTAATAAACCAAGTTGACATTTCATCCCGTTTAGCCATTGATTTTGGCTACTTCTTTCAAAAAACAATTGAAAATATTATTTTGTTCATGGAATATGATCAGTTTTGAAAAAAAAAATTAATTTTTATTTCAAATTCCCAGAAAACTGCCTAGTTTTTTATTGAAAATTTTTCTTCCACTCACAAAACTTCAACTTTTCTTTTTTTCAAATAAAATGTATGTCCAAACACAACTTCAACTTTCAAAAATTATTTTTCAACACAACTTTAAAATTCTTTCTTAAAATTTAAACCAAATCTATACCCAAACGCTATAGTCTTGCAATGCAAAATGGAGCTTTCGTCTGTAGTTTACTTCTGAGCTAAGTTCACTTGGAAAATAATTTAATTAATTAACAAGAGATGTCGATGAGTCTCAATGAAAATAAAATTTTAGTGTTTGAATAGTACTCCTAACATATATAGGGCCTCCATGGTCCATAAATGCTTCCCCTGTAACCATCTGTTGAAAGGGCTAAAAGTGCCAGACCATTCAATTTTAGGAGACTTAAAATTCATTAATCGCAATCTGTGATGCTACTGCTTACAATAAATATAAGATAATTTCCAAAGGATTTAAGCTATATATACAAACAGTAGTATAAACAGGGGCGGATTTAGGGGCGGAAGGGGGTTCACGCCGAAAAATTACACTGTATACATAAGGCAAAATCTGTTTTTTACCTCTATATATTAAGTTTTGAACCCCCTTAACACAATTCAAATGCGTAGCTTAGCGGTCAAGGGAGTTCAAAACCTTCCTAAGGTCAGAGGTTCAATTTCCACTAGCTACAAATTTTTTTTTGAACCCCTTCATGGAGATCCTGCCTCCGCCAGTGTGTATAAAGATAATACTTTTACATTATTAGTGTATCTTAACATGTTATAACAATGTCATATTTATCAGTTATTGCTTCTGTTTGTTGCTGCAGCTTGGAATGGGAAGTGCAGTGGAGACATTGTGTGGACAAGCATATGGAGCGCAGAGGTATGAGATGCTAGGCATATACCTACAAAGATCAACACTCATCCTTATGGCCACAGGAATTCCACTCTTATTCATCTACATCTTCTCCAGGCCAATCTTGATTCTACTCGGTCAGAAACCAGCGATCGCCTCAGCAGCTGCAGTTTTCGTTTATGGTCTAATTCCTCAAATTTTCGCGTACGCAGCTAACTTCTCAATTCAAAAATTCCTTCAATCACAGAGCATTATCAAGCCTAGTGCTTACATTGCAGCCGCCACCCTGTTTGTTCACAGTTTCTTTACATGGCTTGCTGTTTACAAATTTGGTTGGGGAATTTTGGGGGCTTCATTGATGCTGAGTTTTTCGTGGTGGATTATAGTTGTAGCACAGTTTGTGTATATTTTGTCTAGTGACAAGTGCAAGAAGACATGGACAGGTTTCAGTATGCTGGCATTTTCTGGATTATGGGATTTCTTGAAACTGTCACTGGCTTCTGCAGTGATGCTATCATTAGAATGCTGCTACTATCAAATCCTTGTGCTGATTGCAGGGCGGCTCAAAAATGCTGAAATGTCACTGGATTCTCTTACCATATGGTAAATGAATGGTTCCAATATTTGAGTATTTTTGTTGAATTAAGTTTATAGCATAAAGAATTAACCACAAAGAAAAACTTTTAGATAGTAAAATAACTTGGTATTCCCTCCGTTTCAAATTAGAGGAGGTACTTTCCTTTTTAGTTTATTCTAAAATAAATGACATATTTCTAAATTTGGAGATAATTCAATTTTAAACTCTTCATTTTACACATTTTACCTTTAATTAGAAGTTTTATAACCACAAAAATGTCATTGCCCCACAAAGCTTTTACCCCTTAAACTTTTAAAACCACAAATTTCAAAAGTCTTTTTTTTTTTCTAAAGCTCCGTGCCGGATCAAACTAACTCATCTAAATTGAAACAGAGGGAGTAAATAAGATTCCTTTGCAGCATTAGTAACTAAGAGGAAATATAAGCATAAACATTCATCTTTTGGAGGCTTTCAACCTTTTCTTTTTCTTTCTTTTCTTGTTTGACTCGCGGTTTGACAACTAATCAGTCAAGATAACCTCATTTGACTGTATTACCTGAATGTTAGATGTTGGGACGACAATATTCATCAAGAGATAGATTCGAGATTTGAACTTTATGAGTTCTGAATTCTGCAACAACGATCTCAAGTTACACATATTTGATGAATTTCATAACATAAATACAAGGTGTAGGACAAACCTATTAGGTACGGCCGAACCCATAAGTTGCTCCTAGGGAGGCCCCTGATATTCATATCAGTATTTGTTCATTGTAAGAATATTTAATGACATTTATCAAACAAGTATGCACCCATGTTCTCCGCCTTTAAATAAAATTTGACCTGCAGCATGCAAATACTTGGATGGGTTTTCAAGATATCTGTGGGCTTCAGTGCAGCTGCAAGGTTAGTGAAATGTTAAACTTATGCAATCATAGATTATCAATGCGTAGATTCTGAACTCTGTTAATTAATTATTTGCCTACCTGGGATGACGACAGTGTTAGGGTGAGCAATGAACTTGGAGCAGGACATCCTAAATCAGCTGCTTTCTCAGTTCTGATTGCAACTTTAAGTTGCTTCCTGATTTCACTCTTTTTTGCAATCCTTGTTCTTACGTTACGGCATGTCATTAGTTACATTTTTACGGATGGGAAGAATGTCGCAAACGCCGTCTCCGGATTAACGCCCTTCTTGGCAATGTCAATCCTGCTCAATGGCATTCAACCTGTTTTACTAGGTAAGATTTTCTTTTGTTTTATGAAATTAAATCGTTTGAAATCAGATTTTTTTTTTCTAAAATAAATGCTCATGTTTATTATTGTTGGTATGTAATCATGGATTAACTTTGCGATTGTATCCATCATCGATCGGGCCATGGGCAATTCTTTTGGTCCAGATCTAATACATTTAAATTAAGCTTGCTTGTATATCCTTCCTAATACAAAAGGTGTTGCTGTTGGATGCGGATGGCAAGCTTTTGTTGCATATGTAAATGTTGGTTGTTATTACATCATTGGAATTCCAGTTGGGTCACTTCTCTGCTTCAAATGGGACTATGGAGTCAAGGTATATGTTTAAATTTCTCTTCATTTCGTAAAAGCATTTTCTTTCATATATATATAATACTAAATGGAAATTAAAATAATCTAGATAAAAGTATATATATATATATATATATATATATATATATATATATATATATATATATATATATGTTAGCATTGTATACATATTTGCTTTCCCAAAAAAAAAACCTTACATCATACCACGAACGACTAAATGAGAGGGAAATTTTTGTCTTTCCACCAAAAATTAAACATAGTTCCCATTTTGCCCTTTCTCATTTACACGTTGCTCTCTCCATCCGCAAATAAAAGCTTGAGGCATCTGAATGTCTTACAATTTTTTTTGCATTCTGTCATTTTCTTTCTCTTCTTAATTTAGATAGTCTCCATAGAAATTAAGATTTCAAATCATTAGATGTAGTGTGAATAATTTGGATTTATATTTTCTGTCAAGATTTTTGGAGTAAAAAAGACATGAAATAAGCCACAGCTCACAAGCATAAAATTGGTCAACCGGTTAAAGACAAACCACAATCTCTTTTCTTAACAATATTTTATATATTTGAGCTGAATAATTTTCTTTCCACTATGTTCCAGCGCCTCTTTTTTTTCTTGCAATAGATACTGCATAACTTTCAATGAGAACTTCGTTGCAGTTCAATCGCAAATGAAGTGATGCACATGTTCTAGATTATCCAAATTCCAAACATATATTATCCATGAATCGTAAATCCTAGTCAACAAGTTCCCTTACAAAGAAAAGAAAAAAACATAAGAGAGAAAACAGAGAAGGATGCCTCGACTAGGGAGAGAAGAAAAAATACAGAAGGAAGAATTGGGTTTAGATTATCATAAAAAGACAATAATGTCCCTCCTATTAATGTGTGGTTTGTTTGTTGGTTAGGGTATTTTTAGGGAAAGTAAATATGTATACAATGCTAACCTACTACATGGTTGTAGTAGGTTAGCAAAACGTATCAATTTATGCAATCTAATTGCAGAAATCTACAATCATCACTTAAGATTCATGACGAACAACAATTTAGAGTAATTTCTAGAGAGAGAAAGCTAGAGAGAAGGAAGAGCAGAAAATTGAAATTTTATTTATGTAGAATCTGTTAGAATGAACTATAGACTTTTCAATACTAACAACTCTCCTTTTAACTAACTCTCATACCTTCTCTAATTGATTTTACAAACTAAAGCCTTCAAGCTTGACTAACCACACTTAGCTCGCTAGTTTATTGCTACCAGGTCCCTATGCTTTCAATCTTGATACTCCCCCACAAGCTAGATAGTAGAAAGCATCCAACACTCCCACCTTGGAGACAAGGGTCTGATGTTGGGCAGCTCTGAAAGCTTTTGTCATCAATCTGCAACCTGCTCTTTTGTAGGAATATACCGTGGTGATATCAGTCCATCTTTAATCCTTCCCCTCACAAAATGACAGTTTATTTCTATGTGTTTAGTTCTTTCATGATAGATTGGAGTAGCAATAATTTGTAAGGCTGCCTTGCTGTCAAAAAATAGCTTCATAGGTTACTGAACTAGAATCCCAAGCTCTTTAATCAAGTTTGTAAGGCAGACCACTTCAGACACCACTACAACCATGCTTCTATATTCTGCTTCTGCGAAACTTCTTCTTATAATCTGTTATTTTTTAGATTTCCAAGAAATCAATTAACATATCCTATAACAGAGCTTCTTGTGTCTGGACATGCTGCCCAGTCTGAATCACATAAGGATGAGACATGTTATAGGGACTCTTTCTTCAGAAATATTCCTCTTCCTAGAGATCCTTGTATGTACCTTACTACCCTCATGGTTGCTTCTAAGTGAGACTGCTTTGGATGCTGCATGAATTGGGTAAGTACAATAACTACAAAGCAGATGTCAGGCCTAGTCATGGTTAAGTATATTTTCTTTCCTATGAGCTTTTAGTATCCACTAGTATCATGTAGTTCTTCATATCCTTTGACCCCAACATGCATATCATAATCAACAGTTTTAAGTTTATGATTTTGTTCAAGAGGTGAATTTGCAGGTCTTGCTCCACCTAGTCCTACTTCAGATATAAGACCCGCTGCATACTTCCTTTGATTCAGAATAATCCCCTTCTGTGATCTCATAACTTCTATTCCCAGAAAATACTTAAATTCACCCAAATCTTTAACTTTAAAGTTCATGTGCAGTGCTTCCTTTGCATTATTTATCAATTATTTACCACTTTCAGTGATTAAGAGGTCGTCAACATACACTAATATAATCGTCATATCTGCACCATTTTTCTTTAAAAAGTGAGTGATCATAGCACTTTGCAAATACACTGCCTTGGTGAGAGCATCAACCACTTTAATATTCTACTGCCTGGATGCTTGTTTAAGATCATAGAGAGACTTTGACAGTTTGTATACTTTAGACTCCTCCTTCGTATGAAAACATTGAGGTAGATGCATGTCGACCTCTTCATAAAGATCTCCATGTAAGAAGTCATAATTGATATCCATTTGAAAAAGATGCCAATTTTTGGAGGTTTCCAGACTGATCACAATTCTGACTGTCACCGTTTTGACTAGTGAGGAGATTATTTTATGGTAGTCTAGGTCTTCTTGTTTTGTATAACCTTTAGCAACAAGTCATGCTTTAAAACTTTTCACATCTCAATCTGCCTTGTATTTGATTTTATATACCCGTTTAGAACCAATGTGCTGCTTCTCTAAGGGCAAATCTACTACCTCCCATGTGCTATTGTCTTCCAAATCTTTGATCTCCTCCTTCATTGCCTCTACCCATATAACATCTTGAGAGTCTTCTGTAAAGGAAAAAGGTTCTGCATCTGCTGAAAAAGCTGTTAGATAGGCTTGATATGCATTGGCAGATGATCATAGGATACATACTCAGAGATGGGGTAAGGATTTTGTCCTGATGGTTTCTAGGTAGTGACACAGTCTTTCAGCCAAATAGCAGGCTTTACACCTCTAGCTGACTTTCTCATTCCAATTGAAGAACCTGCTTGATTTTTATATGTATCTGCAACTGGTTTTGGTAGTGCCTCATTCACCTGGCGGTCCACCTCCTGTTCCACTACTTCATCAACCAAAATTTCCATTTCAGAAATGACTTCTTATTCTTGGTTAGATCCCAGTTGTTCAGTGTGGTAATCACCATCAGAGTTAGCTGGTGGAACCATGTTGTTTTTATCAGGAACTTCAATAGAAACATCTTCTCTTACAATGTATCCATTTTGGATGCTTGAATTAGTTGTGTCCACTATGCCGGGAAGAAATAAGTCCTCTTTCTCTATGCTCTCTTCCTTAAAAGGAAAGATGTCCTCTCTAAAACTCACATCTCTACTGACAAGAAATGTGTTAGAGTCCAAATCGAATAGTTTGTATCCCTTTTGTATATCTGAATAGTCTATGAAGAATGTTCTTCTTGCTCTTGGTACATACTTATCCCCCTAGGTAATGTGCTTTCATAGCTAGCCTACTTTCGGACTATGAAAGCTTTGTCACTACGGCGAAGCTTCAACGACCGAAACCAACTATGGCTGAGCTTCGATCTAGCTTGTTGTTACATGAGTCATGAATTTAGTATAGACACCCAAATACTCTTAAGTGATCAATTTTGGATTGTTTACCATGCAATATTTCAGAAGGAGATTTGCCTTCTAATACCTCTGTAGGTAATTTGTTGATCAAATACACAACGGTCTTTACACAATCTCCCCAAAACATCACTGGCATGCTACTTTGAAATCTCAATGCCCTAGTTACCTCTAGGATATCCCTATACTTTCTTTCTACAATTTCATTCTGTTATGGAGTGTAGGGACAACTGCTTTGATGTATTACACCAAGAGAGGTAAACAATTCGTTCCACTTAGTGTCAAGAAACTCTGTGCCATTATTTGATCTTAATGTCTTAATCGCAGTGCCAAACTGATTCTTAGTCAAAGGAAAGAAATCTTTTAAGACCATAATTACTCACTCTTGGAATGTAATAGACAAATCCAAGTATATCTACTGATGTCATCAACTATGATAACAAAATAGTGTTTTGTATCATAGGTTGGTACTTTATTATATGGATTCCATTCATCAATATGCACAAGCTGAAAGATACAACTGGACTTATTGCTACTAACATGAAATTTAAGTCTACTTTGTTTGGCCAAAGGACAAACTGCACAATCTTTCAGCATGTCTATATCTACCTTATTCTATAATTCCACCAAGTGTTTCTTAACATTTGTAGAAGCATGTCTCAGTCTTTGATGCCACAATGTAGTATCTACTGTCTCATTTTTTAAAGTCCCTGCTGCTACCCCTTCTTCTATTCTAAGTATGTATAGGCCAATATCTTCCTTACCAATCCCAAACACCTTGCCATTATTGAGCCCTGAAACACAAGAAATTCAGAATAGAAGGTGATTGAACAACACAAGTCTCTAGTTATCTTGGACACTGAAAGCACGTTAAATTTAAAATCTGGCACACACATGATATTTGTTATCTTCTATTTTTCTGGAATTAGTGCATCTCCTGAGTGTATGATCTTTTATTTATCTCTTGTAGGTGGTTCTACTCCATAAGTGTTTTGTCCTTCTATTGCCTTAAGACTTTCTAAAACATCTTCGCAAAAAATTATATGATGTGATATCCCTGAGTCTATTATCCAATCGTATACACTGTCGTTGGGCACATTAGATAATAAGGACAGAATATCTGCCATGTTTGAAGAATCTGTCGTCATAGTAGATCCTTCTCCTACAGAATATTTGGTCAACAAACTCACTAAGTGCTTGTAATATTCCTCTATCAAATAATTCCCTTGAACTTGACCTTTGACATTTGTTCCTGCCTCTGCATTTGCATTTGCATTTGCATTGTTGGAATAAGGCTAATATGCACATGGTTGCCCTTTTTTCTTGCTCGTAAAATCTGCTGGATAGGCTATTATTTTGTAGAAATTCTCTTTTAGGTTGCCCTTATAGCCATAGTGCTCACAGATTAATCCTATTTTTTTCTTTAAACATCTATCCCCAGCCTGCTAACATAGTTAGAGGATCTTTGTTTGTCTCAACAAATCCTAACGTTCTTTGGCTATATCTCTCATTGAGCATCATAAGGAACTGCAGTAGCCTTTGTCTTACCAGATGATCAACATACGGTCTCTATTCCTCATAGGAAACAGTGCTAAAAGGTCCAATTCATCCCATAAATCTTTCATCTTTAAAAAATACGTAGTGATTGTCCGTACCCCTGTCTAAGCATTGCAATATTAGTCCAGAGTTGATAGATTCTGGCCAAATTGTCCTTATCAAATCTCTCTTTGAACTCGTCCCACACTTTCTTCGCTCTCGAAGCATACATGATACTTGGTACCAATTCACTTGACACCGTGTTGCTGAGCCATGATAGCACCACTACATTACACCTTTTCCATTGTGTTGCCAACTCGCCTCTGTATGAACTCTTGCGATAAGTACCATCTATAAACCCTAATTTGTTCTTCACCAAGAGTGTTACCTTCATGGCTCTACTTAATAGGGCATAATTTTCAGGCCATGTAAGTTTCAGCGATATCAACGTTGTTCTAGGCAAGTCAGAATCTCGAAGGAATAGGGGATGATTATGAGGCAACTGCTCGATCTCATTATTGTTGAACTTCAACCGACCTTCAATTGGAAAAATTAGAGCTGTTGATCTGGGTAATTACAGAGATTGGCGCTCTGATATCAAGTCGTAAAATTAGAGCTGTTGATCTGGGTAATTACAGAGATCGTCGCTCTGATTTCAAGTCAATTTAGGCAATCTAAGTGTAGAATTTTACAATCATCACTTAAGATTCATGAACGAACTACAATGAGTAATTTCTAGAGAGAGAAAGCTAGAGAGAAGGAAGAGCACAAAAAGGAAATTTTATTAATGTAGGATCAGTTAGAATGAACTGTACACTTTTCAAGACTAACAGCTCTCCTTTTAACTAACTCTCGCGCCTTCTCTAATTTATTTTACAAACTAAAGCCTTCAAGCTTGACTAACTACACTTAGGTCCCTATTTTATTGCTACTAGGTCCCTATATTATCAGTCTTACAATCATTGTGTCGATTGTACACAACGATTGCAAGACTGATAATATAGTAAATTTACTGATCTTATATTGTTTCGTGCAGGGGATTTGGTTAGGGATGATTGGTGGGACAACAATGCAAGCCTTTATTTTACTGTTCGTCATTTTCCGAACACATTGGAATGAAGAGGTAAATACAATGAGTACACACACAACCCCACAACCCCTTTCTTCACTCTCTCTCTCTCTCTGACAAACATACAAATATACATGTGGCTATTTAATTGAGAGTTTTAATTTACAGGTGGAGAAAGCAAAGAAACGTTTGGATAAATGGGAAGACAAGAAAGAATAATCTTGGTCGTACGTATAAACTAGTATTCTGTGTGATTCACTATATTGATGAGCCTATTTATAATATTAAAACCATGAAATCAGATGCACGCGGAGCCAAGATTTCAGTTTTATCCACTAATTATTTGTAATATATCGTAATCAAACATCATTTGAGGATATACTAATTTAACCCCTACTGCCACTTCAAACTTAATGGATTTGATAAAAAAAAAGAGATGTATTTTCTTTTTTAAACAAAATACAGGACATGTATCTGATGTTGCGTTATATTACAAGGAATATTTAATGTAATTTACCTTAAATTTAATACACAGATCGCCATAAGACTCACAACTCAAATATCAATTGGGCTGGTGTTGACATATTTGGAGCTTTTTGGGCTAGAGTTTACCAGAGAAGTCCTTCATGGAAGGACTGATTTACACAAATGTCCCTTTTTTAGGTCATAAAAGATGTTGTCTCTTTTTTAAAAAACATATAGCCCTTGACTAATTATTCTTTCGTGTTATAAAATCTTTAGTAAATGTGGATGTCCACTACTCCCACTACTTTCACCCATGTTGTAAATAACCTCCCACTACTCATCACTATTATGATTGTAACTCCCACACCTCCATAACCCCTCTCCATGATCTTCCCCCGTGATCTCATATGTTAATGTCATGCTTAAGACAATCATTTTGTAACATTCTATGTAATAGTATAAATAGAGGCATGAAATGTGATATGGGATACACTTGAACACCTGATGAAATAAGAAAGTTATCTCTTCTTCTCTTATTCTATTTATCTTCTTGTTTTATATTGTTACTTTGAGCTACATTTCTTAATACGTTATCAGCACGAAGTCTCTAACGTCAAGATTGAATTCCACTTGCAAAGGTATATATCTACAACCTAGTGTTCAAATTATCAAATTGTTGCTACGCATTTCTTTTATGTGAAATCTACTTCTTTTGGATTTACTCAATTAGAATTATGTGTTGTCTCGTAAAAGAGAAATAAGACAACTATACTGAGTGCATTATGATTAATGTCAATAGTTAACATGTTTGTCAGAATAGTTAAGATTAGTTGAAATAGTTTTTCCTACTATTTTAATACTCTATCAAATGACTTCCCGATTTCTTTCCTTACGACTAATGGCTTTCGGGGAAAAAATATTTTTGTTTATTTTGAAGAATTACATGTTTATATTTATTATTGCAGCATAACTAATTCATGTATTTTTATGGTGATTAACTGGTCAATTGATGTTATTATTTTTATTGGATATGACAGATTGACCCTTTGATGAAAATATTTTCGTTTATTTCTTTTTACTATTTCTAATTCATTTATTTTCTTTGATAGTTTTTACTATGTCGAATTTGTCAAAACTTGAGTTTGTGGCACTTGACATTTATGGAAAGAATTGCCTATCATGGGTTCTCGATGCTGAGATTCACTTAGCCGCTAAAGGCCTTGGCAACACCATTACTCAGGGTAATGAGGCATCAATCCAAGACAAAGCGAAGACCATGATTTTCCTTCGTCATCATTTGGATGAAGGTTTGAAAGTTGAATATCTGACAGTGAAAGATCCACTTGAATTGTGGATTGGCCTGAAGGAAATGTATGATCACCTTAAGGCTACGGTATTGCCATAGGCTTGATATGAGTGGATGCACTTACGGTTGCAACATTTTAAGACCGTAAGTGAGTATAACTCTGCTGTATTTCGAATAACTTCCCAATTGAAATTATGTGGGGATGTTATAAATGATGAGGATTTGTTGGAAAAGACTCTTACGACTTTTCATGCCTCAAATATGGCATTATAGCAGCAATACCGTGAAAGGGGTTTTAAAAAGTATTCTGAATTGATCTCATGCCTTCTGGTGGCTGAGCAACATAATAACCTTTTGCTGAAAAATCATGAAGCCCGTCCCACAGGGTCAGCTCCGCTTCCTGAAGTGAATATGGCTGCTAGACGTGATAAGTCTGAAAAAAGACAGAATAATAATCATGGCCATATGAATGTACGTGGGCATGGAAATGGTAAGAGACGATATAATAGTCTTCATCGTGGTGGTCATAAAAAACGAGAGAACAATATGGGTTCTCAAAATAATCCTTCAAGAGGCAAAAACGGTAACTGCCACCGTTCTGGCATGAAAGGTCATTGGAAAATTGAATGCCGTGCACCTGAGCATTTTGTCAGGCTTTATCAAAACTCCATCAAAAGAAAGGCAAATAATGTTGGAGCATCTTCTGCTAATTCCCCAGAGTCTTACTTGACCTTTAAAAATAATTTTGAGGCTGGGCCTTCAAATAAAAATGATGACAATGCTGAGGCAAATCTTGCTTTGAATGATTATGATATTCAAGGCCTCGATGATCTTACTCATTTGGAAGTTGAAGATTTCTTTGGAGATCAAAACTAAAGTTTGATCATTTTACCGGGGAATTCAATTATGTTGTTATTTTTATTTTCAGTGTTTTTGTCTTGTCTAAAGTTGTTTTTATTTTCAAGTAGTACTTAAGTTGTCATATGTTGTCGTTGGTGATGTTAGTTTTTCCGTATTTCTCATGATGTACTTTTTTTATGAAGAAATTAAAATTCTCCAGTCTTCAATTGGATCCAAGATAAGTAATGAAAATTTATGTCTTTTGGATAATGCTACAACTCACACAATATTAAGAGAAAAGAAATTTTTCTCTTATTTGGTTATGAAAATGTCCTATGTTAATACAATATTCGGTAGTACAAAGTTGATTGAGGGGTCTGGAAGAGCGGCCTTATTACTACCCGGAGGAACGATATTAACTATTGATAATGCATTGTATTGTAGTAAGTCTCAAAGAAACTTGTTGAGTTTCAAATCTATTCGCCAAAATGGCTACCATGTTGAGACATCAAACGAAGGAAAGGTTGAATACATTTATATTACTACAATAAAAGCGGGTAAAAAATATGTGCACGAAAAATTACCCGCATTTTCTTCTGGGTTGTACCACACAAACATTGGTGTGGTTGAATCACATGCCATAGTAAACAAAAGGTTTACTACTTCTAATGATTTTATCATTTGGCATGACCGGTTGGGCCATCCAGAATCTAACATGATGCGTAGAATAATAAATAATTCAAATGGCCACACATTGAAGAACAAGAAGAATCTTCAATTTAAGGAATTCTCTTGTGCTGCTTGTTCTCAAGGAAAATTGGTTATTAAACCATCAGCAGCTAAAGTTAAGATTGAATCCCCTGCATTTATGGAACGTATACAGGGTGATATATGTGGGCATATACACCCTCCATGTGGACCATTCAAGTATTTTATGGTCTTGATAGACGCATCTACAAAATGGTCACATCTGTGCTTATTGTTCGTAATACGACATTTGCGAGATTGTTGGCCCAAATAATAAGGTTAAGAGCACAATTTCCAGATTATGCAATTAAGACAATTCGTCTTGATAATGCTGGTGAATTTACATCTCAGGCCTTTAAAGATTATTATATGGCCACTGGAATAAAAGTTGAGCATCCGGTTGCTCATGTTCATACTCAAAACGATCTAGCAGAATCATTGATTAAACGCCTCCAACTAATAGCTAGACCATTGCTAATGAGGACAAAGCTTCCCCTTTCAGTGTGGGGACATGCTATTTTGCATGCAGCAGCACTTGTGTGCATAAGACCAACCAGTTATCATAAAGTCTCCCCATTACAGTTGGCTTTTGGTTAGGAGCCAAGTATTTCCCATCTAAGAATTTTTGGATGTGCGGTATATGTTCCAATTGCTCCACCACAACGCACAAAGATGGGCCCCCAAAGAAGGTTGAGAGTATATGTTGGTTATGAATCTCCTTCTATTATTAAATATCTGGAGCCTATGACAGGAGATTTATTTACAGCCAGATTTGCTGATTGTCATTTTGATGAATCAGTTTTTCCAACATTAGGGGGAGAAAATAAACAGCTGGAAAAAGAGATAGATTGGAATGTATTATCTCTATCTCATTTGGATCCTCGTACAAATCAATGTGAACAAGAAGTTCAAAAGATCATTTATATGCAAAATATTGCAAATCAATTGCCGGATGCATTTACTAACCTTCCACGGGTTACTAAATTGCATATTCCATCTGTAAATGCTCCAATTCGAGTTGATGTCCCAGCTGGACAGTATGATAATGCAAATGAGTCTAGGCCACGCCTTAAACGTGGTATACCAATTGGTTCCAAGGATAAGAATCTCCGAAAAAGGAAAGGAGCAAATGATCAAGTTGATCATAACATGGATGCAATTGCTCAAGAGGAGCATAAAGACATAGCAATTGATAAGACCTCACAGAGGTTCTAGTACCTGGAAATGATGAAAATGAAGAGATCTCAATAAGTTATGTCTCTACGGAAAAAAGGTGGAACCGAAATAACGTTGTTGTTAACAACAATTTTGCATATAATGTTGCAGTTGAAATAATGCAACAAGATGAGGATCTTGAACCAAAATCTGTCGATGAATGCAGACAGAGAAATGATTGGCCAAAATGGAAAAATGCAATTCAAGCGGAATTGGCTTCACTTGAAAAATGTGAAGTTTTCGGACCAATAGTCCGAACGCCTGAAGGTGTCAAGCCAGTGGGGTACGAATGGGCTTTTGTGTGAAAACGAAATGAGAAAGGTGAAGTCGTAAGATATAAAGCACGACTTGTGGAACAAGAGTTTTCGCAAAGGCCTGACATTGATTATATGGAGACATATTCTCCTGTGGTAGATGCAATTACCTTCAGGTATTTAATAAATCTGGCAGTCCATGAAAAGCTTGATATGCGGTTGATGGATGTTGACACATCCTACTTATATGGCTCACTGGACAATGGAAGTTTTATGAAAATCCCTGAAGGATTTAAAGTTCCTGAAGCACATAAAAGTTCAAAAGAAACATGTTCAATAAAGCTTCAGAAATCCTTATACGGATTGAAGCAATCAGGGAGGATGTGGTACAATCGTCTTAGCGAGTATTTGCTAGAGGAAGGTTACAAAAATGACCCTATTTGCCCTTGTGTCTTTATTAAGAGGCCTGGATCTGAATTTGTCATCATAGCTGTGTATCTGGATGACTTGAATATCATTGGCACTTCTAAAGAGCTTCCAAAGGCTGTAGAGTGTTTGAAGAAAGATTTTGAAATGAAAGATCTTGGTAAGAAAATTTTTTGTCTTGGCCTACAAATTGAGCATGTACGAAATGGAGTTTTTGTCCATCAATCGACATACACTGAAAAGGTTTTAAAGCGATTTTACATGGATAATGCACATCCATTGAGTACCACAATGGTTGTGAGATCGCTTGATATAAATAAATATCCATTTCGGCCTCAAGAAAATGATGAAGAGCTCGTTGATAATGAAACTCCATATCTTAGTGCAATTGGGGCACTGATGTATCTTGCCAACAATACCCGACCAGATATTGCTTTTGCAGTAAGCTTATTATCAAGATTCAGCTCCTCCCCAACAAGAAGACATTGAAATGGTGTTAAGCATATATTTAGATATCTTCGGGGAACTATAGATATGGGATTGTTTTATTCTAACGAAGTCAAGTCAGAAATGATTGGTTATGCCAATGCAGGTTATTTGTCGGATCCTCAAAAAGCCCGATCTCAAACAGGATATTTATTTACATATGGAGGTACATCTATATCATGGCGTTCAATGAAACAAACAATAGCTGCCACATCTTCAAATCATGCTGAGATAATAGCCATTCATGAAGCTAGTCGGGAATATGTTTGGTTGAGATCAATGACTCAACATATTCAGGAAATGTGTGGTTTACTTATGTAAAAGGATAATCCAACTACACTATATGAAGACAATGCTGCTTGTATTGCTCAACTAAAAGGAGGATACATCAAAGGAGACAGAACAAAGCAGATTTCACCAAAGTTCTTTTTCACGCATGATCTTCAACAAAATGGTAAAATTAATGTTCAACAAATTCGTTCATGTCAAAATTTGGCTGATCTGTTCACTAAGGCACTACCAATCTCAACATTTGAGAAGTTGAGACAGAAGATCGGAATGCGGCACCTTCGAGAAATAAAGTGATGTTTTCATGAGGGGGAGTAAGATACGCGCTGTACTCCTTTTCCCTTAGCCTAGGTTTTGTCCCACTGGGTTTTCCTGGTAAGGTTTTTAACGAGACAGCAAATAAAGCATATTATAGATATGTGTACTCTTTTTCCTTCACTAAAATTTTTTTCCCACAGTGTTTTTTCTTAGTAAGGTTTTAACGAGGCATATTATCTATTTTTGGACATCCAAGGGGGAGTGTTATAAAATCTTTAGTAAATGTGGATGTCCACTACTCCCACTACTTTCACCCATGATGTAAATAACATCCCACTACTCATCACTATTATGATTGTAACTCCCACACCTCCATAACCCCTCCCCATTATCTTCCCCCATGATCTCAATTGTTAATGTCATGTTTAAGACAATCATTTTGTAACATTCTATGTAATAGTATAAATAGAGGCATGAAATGTGATATGGGATACACTTGAACACTTGATGAAATAAGAAAGTTATCTCTTCTTCTCTTATTTTATTTATCTTTTTGTTTTATATTGTTACTTTGAGCTACATTTCTTAATATTTCGGACAATGTTAGACTCGAATGTTCTATGTTTTATATATTGCTCAATCTTGCGGACTCATCTAATATTTGCAATATTTATAATATTTCGACCGTAGTCTGACGTTTCTCATTAGATATTCAGTATTCTCAAAAACAACTTTAGACCATGGTGTAAATGGCCTACAAGTTTCAAGAGAAATTAAAAGGGGGTCAGTTGTAAAGGGATTTTACGTACCTATACACTATTAGAAATTTTATTATTCTCCCTACTCAAGTTTCAATTTAATTACATCCTGTATACAAATTTACCAATTATATACACTTTAGGAATTAAATGAGTATCCCTTTATATTATGAATCAATTATTTGGCATCCTTATTCTCTCTCCCTCCCGCTCTCTCTCTCTCTCTCTCTCTCTCTCTCTCTCTCTCTCTCTCTCTCTCTCTCTCTCTCTCCTACGCTCTCTCTCTACGTCTCTCTCTATCTCTCAATCCCTAATTCTAGTAATGTCGAGTAAAGTAAAAGAGAGTAGCAATTCCATCATTGACAACCATTAAAAAGCTTTGAAGCTTTGAATTCGAATTTGGGTTTTCAAAAAATATTATTTGTTTGAATTGGATGTTATTGCAAACAATTGGGAATTCTCTCTACGTCTCTCTATCTCTCAATACCTAACTCCAGTAATGTAAAGCAAAGGAAAAGTTGTATGAAATTTAGTTTTACTATGTATAAATTAGATACAAAATATACAAAAGACATATTGTATAAAATTTGTATGTAAGTTGTATGATATTTTAGTTGTATTTAACTATGTAGATATAGTGTACGAAAGTTGTAAATTATTAAGCATGGTCAAGAGCACTGTATATTTCCAGAAGAATTAAAAAATTTGCTAAAATTAGTCTTTACTCATCTTGCCTACCCTTCTCTTGCAGTACTGCTGTGTACTAATTAAATGCAAGCTATAGTATATTGAAGGAGAGGAAGCGAACAGAAGAGGAAATGCACAGAGCTAAATTCACCAGAAATTCCTTCATCGCTTCCATTTTTAACAATGTTTAAAAGGTCAAGATACTTCTAACTAGTTGATTAATTAGCAACTTCTTACTTCAATGGATAACTTTGTGTTCATATATATGTGAAGCTACTCACTCTGTAGACTATAGGAAATATAACTAAACCCTGTAAAACATTGTTTTCGATCTCTTCAAGTAGCTGAGAAGAAAAAATGGCAATTGGGAGCATGTCTGTTGAGGGACAAGGTGTCAATAATCGCTTTACCAGGAAGATAACATTCGCCATTGTCATCACTAGCGTTGTTGAAGTAATCTGTGTATATGCATATAATTGATTACCGTATATTAAGGCGGAAGAAAAATAAGGAAAGAGAAGAGGAGAAAAAAAAAGAAAAAAGGTGTAACTAAATGTCTTGATTGAAGGCACAAATAATGGATTTGGGAGCCTTTTTAGGTAGATTGTATATATTTTGAAACTAAAATGTGTTTAGATCGGATAAATACCAAAACATGAACATTTTTCGTAATAAGGTTTGAAATAGTGTATAGGTATGTAAAAATTCCTATTTTAATTGGTAATTAATTGTATTGTTTCTTATAATATTAAAAATTCTCGATGTTCTTACCTTGAAGATCAGGCATCTTGGCCAAACATTGTTAAATCTTTGTGTCGTTTTTATCGTTTTGTTTCCTGTTTAATCTTATGTTAGTTTAATTCTTCATTCTCCAAAGAAGAAATAACCATTTATAAGGTAGTTTAACTATTGTACCAAATGATATCCAAGTAAAATTAAAGATAATGTACTATATGTTCTCTATACAGTTTTCTCTCTCGACGCATGACATGTGAGCTATGTACACAGACATCGAAAAAATGCCTAGAGGACGGCCTAAGAAAGATAACAATATGACGATTGTCATGCTCCAAACTTCAGGAGGCGTGGTCGGCATCTGGTACCATCCTCGGTTTGAGTGTATCACCCTGTAATTGTGAACCCCGGAGGAGTAGCCCTCAGTATAGGCTGACGGGCTACCTGCAAGCTGACAATACCAATCAAGGCCGACGAGGCCATTGTAACGATTCGACCGGTCGTTTTGTATAATTGCGCCCCGTTTCCCCTTTTGATACTTCACACATGTGTATTTATGATTTTATTACTTACGGAGTTGAATAGTTTCGTTCTGGAAAGATTTCGGATTGATTTGGACCCTTTGATTCTTGACTTAGAACGTAAGTTAGAAATGTCGACAAAACTTTGACTTTTGTGAAAACGATCCCAGAAAATGTCTAATGGCTCCGACAGCTTCGCACCGTGATTTTGAACATGGGCGTATCCCCGAAATTGAATTCGGAAGTCTGCAGATTGATTTATGTTATTTTGCCGAAATTTGGCAATATGAAGTTGAAAAGTTTGACCGTAGGTTGACTTTTAGCTATCGAGTTCGGAATTTAATTTTGGGACTTGGAAAAGGTCTATTATGGTATTTAGAACTTGTCTGCAAAATTGGTATCATTTGGAATTGAAGTTATGAAAGTCGTTATCACATTGAGGCGAAATGTTAATTGATGAGATATCTTTCTTGTTGAGAAATTGACATTCATTGTTATTGTTGATATTCTTATACACATTGTGGTTGAGCCATGGGCTATTATTATGGAAACATAGATATTGTTGTTTATTGGCAAGTTTGACGTATTGGCACTTGTGGTGCCATTTGTTATTGTGATGTGATATTGATGCGCATGTAGCGGTAGAAGGATAAGGGTTTTACCATCGCATGCGCATGTATAAGGTGAGACTTATGTGCATATTGCTTGTAAGAGAATTACATGAAGTCACGCGGCGTCATAAGATGGGCTAAGGTGCGTGCAGCTATTTCGGAAAAAATATTTTCAAAACTATTTAAATGTAAGGCTCACGCCGTGGTATAAGGAAAGATTGTGATTGAAATTGAGAAATGTAAATACGACGCGGTACCTCGGTTATGATTCTTATTGTATACGAGGCGGTACCTCGGTTGTGACTCTTGTTGTGTACGAGGCGGTACCTCGTCCGTGATTCTTGTTGTTTATCTCTTGTTGTAAAGAGTTATTGGTGAAATACTCCTTGTTGCTTTTATTCTTCCTTGTCTTATCAGTTTGGATATGTATTTGACTTGAGTGGTTCCCTTTAATTTCTTCCTTTATGTTATCTCTATGCTTAAAATTCCGTATTAGTTTTTGTTGTTAACTTGTTTGTATCAGTTATTTATTCGCCTGCCTTTACTTCTCATCATTATGTTTTTATTTTGCTATTTATATACTAGTAGGTGTCTTGACCTGGCCTCGTTACTACTCTACCGAGGTTAGGCTTGATACTTACTGGGTACCATGTAGTGTACTCATACTACGCTTTTGCAAATCTTTTTGTGCAGATCCAAGTACATATGTCCGTGCCGGAAGCTAAAAATTAATTGAGTAGCTGCTTTTGGAGAATTAAAGGTATACCTATTCGACGTCTGCAGGCGTCGGAGTCCCCTTCTGTTTAGACATTCTACTGTTTATTTCTTGTTTAAAACAATATTGTATTTCGAGACTATTAGTACTTTCTCGTAGGGCTTATGACTGCGTTCTACCATGTTTTGGGGAAAATGTTGGCTATTGTACTGTTGAGTTTATTATAATGGTGTGAAGGTTTAATTTGAAGTTTTAGTAGTATTTCTGTTATTTCTCTATGCATATTAGGCTTACCTAGTCGTAGAGACTAGGTGCCATCACGACATCTTACGGTGGAAAATTAGGGTCATGACAAGTTGGTATCAGAGCTACATAGTGGATTATAAAGCTCGATGTCTAAATTGTCAGTAGGTGAAGTATGAGCATCACCGGTCGGGCAGTTTGCTTCAGAGACTTGAGATTCCTAAGTGGAAATGGGGGCGTGTCACCATGGATTTCGTTGTTGGGCTCCCACAGACTAAAAAAAAATTTGACGATGTATGGGTGATTGTGGATAGGTTGACCAAGTCGGCTTATTTAACTCCGGTGGTGACTACCTATTCTTCATAACAGCGAGCTCAGATCAATATTCGCAAGATTGTCTGACTCCATGGCGTGCCAGTATTCATAATCTCTGACCGGGGCACGCAGTTTACATAACGTTTTTGGAGAGATGTGCAGCGTGAGTTAGGCATACGGGTTGAGTTGAGTACAACATTTCACCTCCAGACGGATGGATAGTCCGAGCGCACTATTCACATATTAGAGGATATGCTTCGTGCCTGTGTTATGGATTTTAGGAGGGGGGGGGGGGAGGGTTCTTGGGATCAGTTCTTGCCATTTACGGAGTTTGCCTACAACAACAACTATCAATCGAGTATTTAGATGGCTCCTTTTGAGGCCCTATATAGGAGGCAGTATCGTTCTCTAGTTGGTTGGTTTGAGCCGAGAGAGGCTAAGTTATTGGCCATGGATTGTGTTCGGGATGCCTTGGATAAAGTCAAGTTGATGCAAGACCGGCTTCATACAACCCAGCCTAGACAGAAGAGTTATGCTGAACAGAGAGTTCGTGATGTTGTATTCATGGTTGGAGAGAGAGAGTTTCACCCATGAAGGGTGTGATGAGGTTCGGGAAGAAGGGCAAGTTGAGCCCTAGGCATATCAGACTTTATGAGATCCTTGAAAGGATTGGTGAGGTGGCCTACAAGCTTGCATTGCCACTTGTCTTATCTGTGGTTCATCCGGTGTTCAAAGTTTCTATGCTCCAGAAGTATTATGGTGATCCGTCTCATATTTTAGACTTCAGCTCAGTCAAATTGGACAAGGATTTGACTTATATTGAGGAGCCGGTGGCTGTCTTGGACAGACAGGTCCGGAAGTTGAGATCAAAGAATATTGTTTCAGTGAAGTTTCAATGCAGGGGTCATTTGGTCGAGGAGGCAACCTCGGAGTCTGAGCATGACATGCAAAGTCGTTATCCTCATCTATTCATCACTTCAGGTATGTCCTTATACACGTTCGAGGGCGAACATTTGTTTTAAAAGGAGTAGAATGTAACGACCCAACCGGTCGTTTTGTGTTACTGCGCCCCGTTTTTCCTTTTGATGCTTCACACATATGCATTTATGGTTTTATGACTTACAGGGTTGATTAGTTTCATTCCGAAAAGATTTTGTGTTGATTTGGACCCTGTGACTCTTGACATATAAGCTTAAGTTAGAAATATTGACCAAACTTTGACTTTTGGAAAACAGCCCCGGAATAGTATTTTGATAGCTCCAACAGCTTCGTATCGTGATTTTGGACTTGGGGCGTATGCCTGGAATTGAATTCGGAAGTCCGCAGATTGATTTAAGTTGTTTGCCGAAATTTGGCAATTTGAAGTTTAAAAGTTTGACCGTAGGTTGACCTTTAGCTATTGAGTTCGGCATTTGATTTGGGGACTTGGAATAGGTCCATTATTCTATTTACAACTTGTCTGCGAAATTTGATCTCATTTTGTGTTGAAGTTGTGAAAGTTGTTATCACATTGAGGCGAAGTGTTAATTGTTAAGATATCTTTCTTGTTGAGAAATTGACATTCATTGTTATTGTTGATATTCTTGTACACATTATGGTTGAGCCATGTACTATTATTATGGAAACATTGCTGGTTTTGATTATTGGCAAGTTGTGACGTATGAGCACTTGTGGTGCGAGTTGTTATTGTGATGTGATGTTGATGCGCATGCGGCGGTACAAGGATATGGGTTAATATGCATGTGGCGGTATAAGGTGGGACTTATGTGCGTGTTGCTTGTAAGGGATCTACTTGAAGCCACATAGCGTCATAAGGTGGGCTAAAGTGCGTGTAGCTATTTCGGAAAAAATATTTTCAAAACTATTTAAATGTAAGGCTCTTGTGGCGGTATAAGGAAAGATTCTGATTGATATTGAGAAATGTGAATACGAGGCGGTACCTCGGTCTTGTTGTATACGAGGCGGTACCTCGGTTGTGATTCTTGTTGTGTACAAGGCGGTACGTCCGTGATTCTTGTTGTTTATCTCACGTTGTAAAGAGTTATTTGTGAAACACTCCTTGTTGCTTTTATTATTCCTTGTTTTGTCAGTTTGGATTCGTATTTGACTTGGGTGGTTCCCTTTAATTGCTTCCTTTATATTATCTCTATTCTTAAATTTCCGGTATTAGTTTTTGTTGTTAACTTATTTGTATCAATTATTTCTTCGCTTGCCTTTACTTCTCTCATCGTTATGTTTTCATTCTGCTATTTATATCCTAGTAGGTATCTTGACCTGGCCTCGTCACTACTCTTCCGAGGTTAGGCTTGATACTTACTGGGTACCATTATGGTGTACTCATACTACGCTTCTGCACATCTTTTTGTGCAAATCCGGGTACGTCTGTTGGTGCCGGATGCTAGAGGCTCATTGAGTAACTGCTTTTGGAGACTTCAAGGTATACCTGCTCGATGTCCGCAGAGTCCCCTTCTTTTTTAGACATTCTACTGTTTATTTATTGTTTCAAACAGTATTGTATTTCGAGGCTTTTAGTACTTTCTTGTAGAGCTTATGACTCCATTCCACCAGATTTTGGGGAAAGTGTTGGCTATTGTACTGTTGAGTTTATCATAATGGTGTGAAGGTTTAATTTGAAGTTTTAATAGTATTTCCATTATTTCTCATGTTAGGATTACCTAGTCGTAGAGACTAGGTGCCATCACGATATCCTACGGTGGAAAATTGGGATCGTGACAGCTATATTATGAATCATCTGAAAATAACGTCTATCTCATCCGAGGGGTAAGCATACCCAAAATATCATATACATAATTGTCCAGGCTAACGAGGCTGCCACGAACATCTAGAACTAGCAATACAAAACTGAACAAGCGCACAGGGCTAGTAAGGCCACAATACTAACATACAAAATATACAGGACTCGTCTACAAGCCTCTAGAGATAACTGAACTGTATCATGATCGGGACAGGGCCTCAACCTAACAATCAAACCTATATATATAAAATGGACTTCAAATTCTATACCTGGTAACCCCAAGGTAGTGGAGCTTACTAATCAAGCTGATGTTTGGCTATATCTACTGATAAGGTCTATCTGGTTGTCTATCAGGACCTGCAGGCATAAAATACAGTGTCCCAGCAAAAATGACTTCGATATAAAATAATGTACCGAGTATCTAAGGTTATAGAATAACTGAAAGCTAAAACTGAACTGATAATGTAATAACTGAAAGTAACTGGGAGTCAAAGATGATATGAAGATATGCTTACCTGTTGATACCGACTCAACTCTCTCATTATTGTAAGTAACATAGTTGTCTGGCCCTATCAGGCTTGGTATGTGTAACTGCTCGGCTAGTAGGCTCGCTCATAAGGTGCTCAACAATACTAGGCTCAATATCTCGGCCATTTTGGGCTCGCTCATAAGCGCTCGGCCATAGTAGGCTCGATATATAACTTACCATCTGATCTTAGGTTGCCCAATAGGGGATTGCCCACCGATTATAGCTCGGTAGTAGTAAAAATATTGTAATACTGTATACATATAGACCCTCTGCTCTCTTGAATGAAAGAAGAAAATACTTAACTGAATATAAAGTCGATAAGGAAGAATACTGTAACTTATGAGACTAGGATAATGTACATAAATTCAGGAATACAAACTTATCTTTGTGTCTCAGTATCAAACGTATGTAGTTACGGGATCATGCCAAAATAAAGAAAAGGTTTAGCCTTAACATACTTTATCAGAATCCGTCCAATAACCACGTTGAACTTATCTCGTCTCACTTTAATCTAAAACATTGATAATAATGCTATCGTTAAGCTACGAAAGATGCAACTACCATACATCGAACGACAAGCTTATTTTATATTGAAACGGGTAGCGTCTCCCCTATTTTCATTACTTTCCCAAGTCCATAAACCAACAAGAACCCATACAACCTTCAACTATCTACTTTCAGCACCACAACACACCCATCAAAATCTGTATTTTTAGCATGTCTTGTCCTAACAAACACTTTTGAACTTATCAGTCAATCTGGAGAGTCGTTCATCCATTTAATACTTTATAGTTCATGATCATCTTTGAAGTGCTAACCATATGATGTTGCTCATCTCAGATCATATCTTCTTATTTCTACAGTATTCCATATTATGACTCTGCTATCGTCTGTGTTCTTTACTTGAATGGAAAACATTATGCTCCCTCGCTTTGGTAATGTCACGAAATCCCGCAATAGTGGGGGAACATATTTAGCCTATCATCTCCACTCCATCTTTTGTTATCTCTAAGGCTTGTACTCTTTTAACTGGCGTTGTGGTAGAGCTGTAATAGAATATGGCCGTTGTACTATCTCTCTTGTGCTTCTGCTATTATGAGTGATTCTACAATTCTGTGAGTCACAACTTCTATAATCATCTGGGTCTAATAATCGGACTCTTGATTTACTTAGCTGATGTAACTCTTGATCTTTCTCTTCTCTCTTAGCCTTTAAGTAGGCTTAATCTATCTTCCAATCTGCGGCTTAGGGCATTACTTATTACATTAACCTTTCGTGGACTCTATGGAACATTCATGTTATAATCTTCTAACAATTCAAGCCTTTATCTATGATGTGGACTCAATTCTTTCTTTCAAAGATATACATGAGTTTCCTATAACTGTAAGAATATCCACATATATGTTGTGTGGATAGTACTCTAAAATCTTAAGTGCGGTCATAATGTAACTAACTCTGGGTCATAGATCAAATAATTCCTTTTGTGCCTTTTCAGCTTTGTTTTAATGTAAGCAATTACTTTTCCTGGTCGTTCAACCATTTATTACATTATTTGGATTATCTTAGTGCCCATGCATATTAGAATTTCGTGCAACTCATATGATCTCAAATATTACTTTTGATTTTACTTTCCGTTCATTAGTCACGATAGGTGCCACTTTCTTATGGAGTGCATACAATGTTGTAGTGAGACTGCTGTTACAAAATCATCTTTTCTTCAGGTTATTATGCTTTGGTTGAACACTTTTTCCTTATTTCATCATCTAGTCTTTTGTTTTAGTACTTAGGGGAGACCCTCTGACACTTGTAATGCTGCGAGCTTATTACATCGTATACCCAATGGAATTTTTGATGTTCTTACTCGCCTATAATTATCCTTAGTTACTTACCTCCGTGCTCTTGTGCTCGTAGGTTTACTTCTGAACTAAAATTTTGATTATCTCCCAAGTGGAACTCTCTTTTATTTTCGTAACACTTATACAGTACTTTTAACAACCCTAACTCCTATTTGAATATTTCTCAAGGATTACGATCTCGTATCTACGAGACTGAATTCCCTTTGCTAGGGTTCACTACGTTTATCTTGCACGATCTGATGATTTATCTGTGACCTCTTGTCTAGCCATAGCTAGGCTCTTCCTGAATCAACTACTAACTACTCGTTGGTCCATTCTCATATCTATATTCTGCGTAATCTCTCTTGGGTTATTTCCTTCATCTTAACTTACCTTTTGCACTGGATCCTTATGTATCAAGTGTCCATTTGCACTTATTTATTAATAACATCCTAGTCGTGAACCCTTACTACCTCCCCCAGACGCCGTGCTTGCATAACGTTCGGGAGTTGTAACATATCTTTAGGATCTGAATAAATGGAATCTCATCCCTTTCACCTTTTTACCACATTCTTTCTTCACTATGCCATAGTTACCTGAACCACTTAGCTCCGACTTAATACCATATCACACTATTTTCCCCCTTTAGGGAAGTAATAACATTTAATGCTCTGAAGTTTTACCTGTAGATGTTTTACCTCTTCATCTTCGGCATCTTTCTATATTTTTAATGACCCTTACTCGCCTTGTTGTATCCCTTCTGTACCCGGGATAACTGAGTTCTTACGCATGAGAGTGACACCTAGTGTAACTGGCATATTTTGTCCCTTAAGCGTAACTCTGCTCACAGTGCTTGCTTTAGGGAAGCGTCTTCCTGAATGACATCTAAAGGTTATTCTTCTGCTGTCCATTCTATTATTGCCGAAACGCGATCTCTGAAATTCTCACCATGTCGACTATTATCAAATCCTCTTGTCCCTAATTTATGTTCGGTTTTATCTTGTTTACTAGCTCATACTAATTTGTATTGCTCTGGGGGTCTAACTTAGCCTTCTGGTAAACATGTTTGAGTCACCAAATCATTTCTTGAAATAAGGATATGACTTTATGGCATGTACTCCTTTACTGTCTCAAGGCCCGTCTCCTCTTGTTTTTTCCTTCACTTGACTATGGACTCTATCATCCTGTAATATTTTTATTTACCGTTATCACCCATTTATCAGGTTCTGATAGACAGCCGAATAGATCTTCCCAGTAAACAGGACCAAATATAAACTTGATTGGTAAGCTCCACTTCCCCGGAGTTACCAGGTCTGGAATTTGGAGTCCATTTTGTATATACAGGTTTGATGGGTAGGTCGAGGCATTGTCCCGGCCATGATACAGTTAAGTTAGATCTAGAAGGTTGTTGACGAGTCATGTATATTTTGTATGTTAGTAGTGTGGCCTTGCCAGCCCTATGTGCATGTTCAGTTTTGTATTGCTGGTCGTAGACATTTATGGCAGCCTCGTCAGCCTGCACAGTTATGTATATGAGATTTTGGGTATGTTTACCCCTTGGATGAGATAGATGTTATTTTCAGATGATTCACAGTATTGCCTCGTCGGCCTTGATTGGTATTGTCAGCTTGCAGGTAGGCCTTGTCGGCCTAAGCTGAGGGCTACCCCTCCAGGGTTAAGAGTTACAGAGTGGTACGCTCAGACCGAGTATGGCACCCGGTGCCGGTCACGCCTTCCCAGGTTTGGGGCATGACAAACTTGGTATCAAAGTAGTTCTGTCCTAGGGAATCTACAAGTAGTATCTAGGGGTGTTCATGGTTCAGTTTGGATCGGTTTTTCCTTTAAAAGAAACCAAACCAAGTAAGTCGGTTTTTCAAATATTAGAACCAAACCAAACCAATTAAGTCGGTTTTTTCTCGATTCGGTTTATGTCGGGTTTTGTCGGTTTTTCGGTTATTTGTCGCTTTTTTCTTAAATATAAGACATACACTACCAAACATATATTCCGGCGACCACATTTTCAACGTAACACTATCAAATCAATTGCCCTTTGAGAAATCTATTATTGACCAAGATATATTGATGATAATTGAATCAAATAGTGATGAATAATTTAAGGACTGAATTAAAAATATATTATTTTTAGCACGAAATGGATTCTTACACTTAACAAAAGAAAACTACCAATCAAACTAGATTGTAAAGGTAAAGAACTATACCAAAAGTGCAAACTATTAACATTTACCATTAAGTTTTTGAAACTTTGTATAAGTATATATATATATATATATATATATATATGTGCAATAATAAATTTGAAATAGCTACTCCTATAGTCGGTTTGGTTCGGCTTTTTTCGGTTTTTTCTAATTAAAACCAAAACCAAACCAAATTTGATCGGTTTTTAAAATCCAAAACCAAAACCAAACCAAACAAAAAAGTATCATTTTTTGGTCGGTTTGGTTTGGTTTTCGGTTTGGTTCGATTTTTCGGGTTTTTATGAACACTCCTAATAGTATCTATTAGAATATTGTTGTTAGATGTGTTATTGCACCATATTTTAAACATGAAACTACAAGGCATTTAGGAGTCTGTTACCCTTCTTTCAAATCCAAATCGTATTATAGAGCTGAGTCATAAGAGTTTGAGTTAGTTCTTATGTTTTGCTAATAATATAGAGATACTTGCGATTAAATTATAGCTATCTATAGGGCTAATATAGCAGCAGGAAAGGGCACTAGGAGAGAGAGAGTTCTTGAGGTCGTGGCCCAGTTTGAGGCCCTATCAGATTGTTCGTACCAGATGTTCAAATTTCTTGCTTAAGACCCTAGGATGGGAATATCAAACATATCCCACGAATAGCAGGCCATAGGAGTATCAGAAAGTAAAAGTATAAGTTTCAACATGTAACTGAAGCAAGGCGAAGAAGGGTACGAGGTACCTAGTTACTGAAGATTATCAGTATTTACAATTCAGGAAGAGAAATATAAGCATTCCGAGTTACCTTCAATAATAATAGAGGTATGTACAATTGGACACACCCATATCAATTATTCCCTATGGGAGCTAGCAGATATAGTTTAAGAGAAGGATGTGATATCTGGATCCAGCAGGGGTTAGAGTAGCCCAAAATGGTGGATGGATTGTTAGAGTTAGCTGAAATGTCTGAAGGATATTGCAAATGTGGTAATAGTTCCCATTTTGAGGAACCCAGGTGGTGCAATCTAGAATAGTACAGTAAGATATGAATACTAGAATGTTCAGAAAATTGAGAAGATAGGCATCAGAATGCTAGAAGGAATAAATAATTACCTTAGTATGACTCCCATCCCTAATAAAGAGAGAGAGTTAGGCGACCCGAAGAGCTAGTGAGATTGAGCAAAGGGAGCTAAAGTTAAAGAATGTTCCGTTAAAGTTTTTAGAGTAAAGTGATAAACAGAAATATTACCAGGAGAATAAGAAGAGAGTAAATGAAGCATTAAGACTATGATGTGCAGGCATGAAATACAACATGCCCGGCAAAAAGGACGTCAGTTCAAAATAATGTACCGAATATGTAAGGCAATAGCTAAAAGCTGAAAATGAACTAATAATATAATAACTGAAAGTAACTGTGAGTCAAAGATGACATGAAGATATGCTTATCTGCTAATACTGACTCAACTCTCTCACTATAGTAAGTAAAATAGTTATCCGGTCCTATAAGGCTCTGTACGTGTAATTGCTCAACGAACAACAAGCTTATTTTATATATAAATGGTCAACATCTCCCCTATTATTATTACATTCCTAAGTCCATAAACCAACAAGAACCCATACAACCTTCAACTATATACTTTCAACACCACAACACACCTAACATCTCAACAACACAAATCAATCTACACGACAACACATGCATAAACATCACCAACGAAACTATTATTTAACATGAGGAGCAGCAAGCTCAGATTGAATCCCTTTTTAACCCTTTAACACCAAAGTCATTCATTCATTAACTTAAAAACATATCTATCATGATATTAAGTACAATGGTAAGACTTCTAACCTCTTATTCATCTCCTAATTCAACCTCAAACAACCCAACAATCCAAGAACAACAACAAGTACAACTTTCCATTATTATATTGTCCTTTCTCTTCATATTCACAGTACCAGCAATAAGTTCGACATGTAGACAATATATTTATAATAACAACATCATAAAAACGTTGTTTTCCAAGGTTTCCAATCATTTAAAGTTCATGGAAACAACCTTTCCAAAACATTCCATAAGAACAATGATATGTCAAACTATTTCAAGTCTCCTTTTGTAGTATCTTGCTCAAATGATGCAACCAACATACAAAAAACTTCAAGCACATGTACCATAATATTATACATACCTAAACCAGTAGCAACCACTTGAAATTTCAGCCAAACACAGCTCACAACAGTCTTCAATGACAAAACAACCTCAAAGAGGTTTTGTTCTTCACTAGAAGTAACATTTTATGTTGAAATATGGTGTAATCACTTAGGCATACCCTTGAATATTTGACTCTGTTTAGCAGTGTTAGGAGGAGTTTGAGGATGAAGTTGGGTTGAAAACTGAGAAAGAGTGGTCATCCAAATTGTTTTTAAAGTTAAGTAGGTCTACCACCTCCTAAGTGGGTCCCATAGGGAGCTGATTGCTCAATCTCGCAAATATGCGAATATCTCTCTGCTCCGATATCGTATCGATGAACGGTTTAATGCATTAGAAACGAAACTCGTAGATATTAAATTTGGTGGGTGGATCTCCCCGTAATTCGTATTATATTGAGAGAAAAGCTCTGCTACATGTGACCTTATTTTCAGTGCATTTATGAACGTAACTTGTGATGACATTTGTCAATTTTTATTCCACAACTCGCTTGACTTTAAAACTTAACACATGAATATCATATGACAAAAATAACTCATAACATAACCTTCTTATCATGTTAAGAACCCTAGTCTCATCCCAAAAGTACGGGTTATAACATTCCCAACTTGTCGACTTTCGACAAAACTTATTTTCTTCAATTCGCTTAGCTTTTAAACCTTCCAACCCTCTTAGTACTTCCTTAACACCTATTTTAACTCATCCATATCTTTGTGAAGGTCCTTAAACTCTCCAGCTTGTATTTATTCACTTAAAATGTATTCCAACATGAAAGTACGGCGTGTAACAATGATGGTAGTCGATCCTTATAAAATTGAAGTTTAAGAATAGGGTAAAGTAATTTGCTGATTCGAAGGGGTACTTAGTATTCCTCCAGCTGCAAGCATGATAGTAGACAATAGTGGATCTAAGATTCAGGAGGATAGACCAAAGTGTGCTACGCTTGTGGAACCTAGGCTGATAAAAATCAAGGGAAGGTTTCAATTAGGCCAAAGAAGCAATTGGTCTTGAACTCTACTAATAGAGGAGACAAGTAATGGGTGAACGTAGCCGCTCGTATTAAATTTGCAGCTCGTGGGATGAATTGTAGTTTTATAGCACCCAAAATTTAGAACGGGGAGAAAATTGCAGAGCTGCAAAAAAGGAGATTGAAAGGGATACTAAAAAGTGCAAGAATGCCATTATCCTCTATGTGGTGGGTTATTCTCCTTCCATTGGTGCTATTGAAAGGTTTATTGTAGGTTATTAGAACTTCGTGGCAAAAGGCAAGGTATATTTCAACAATAATAGATACTTTGTTGTTAGATTCAATAATTTGGAAGATAGAAACGCAGTGTTATATCTGTCCTTCATATAATGAATATCAAACCTATCATTATAAGGATTGGGCAGCTGATTTTTGTTTCAGCAATGAGGTTTTGAAGACTGTCCCATTATGGACTAAATTGCCTCATCTTCTATTAAATTGTTGGGGAGAAGATTCATTGAGCAGAATAGGAAATACTTTAGGGAATTTAATCGAATGATTGTCACAAGGGCTCTCTATCAAAATGATAGAATCTGAATTCTATGGGATTCCAATATAATAAGGTTCACAATAGTCTGTGTGACTCTTAAAATTATTTATGGAACAGTACATATATATGATTTACTACCTAAGTGAGCATAAAGACTTCTTGAAGATAATGGAAGAGACATGGATCAGGTCTGCTAAAGCTATTTGTTTAAGAGAGGTCTGGGGGTAGCTAAAGAATGTAAAGGTTGTACTTAAGAATACAAAAACTATAGAATATGGAGGGCTGGAGAAAATAATTAAAAGTTATAGAGCTTAATTAAATGAAATTAAAAGACAAATTCAAAATGGGAGTCATACTGAGCTACCAAATAAAGAAAGGAGCCTCAAACATGAGCTAGAGAAGTTGATGACTGTTAAGGAAAATTCCATCTAGCAAAAGTTTAGATTACAATGGTTGAAATTAGGGGATGGAAATATAATATTTTTCCATACTAATGTGTAGCGCAGGATTGTACAAAAATTAATTAGGAGCTTAAAAACGTCTATATATAGGGATACCGTGACAATCTGAATCTGTAATAGTAGAAGAAATTATAAGCTTTTGTAAAGATCTTCTAGAGTTAGCTGCCCCTAGTTTTCCTGCCATAATTCCTAATGTACTAAAAGAACGATATATACTAAATAAAAATTAGGATTTGGGTTTAATTGGCCATGTAACAAGGGAGGAAGTAGAAAAATTGCTATGTGGTACATCAATGACTTAAAGACTCTGAGGCATGATAGCTTTAATGTCTTTTTTTCAAGAAAGCATGAAGTATAGTGGGTAATGAAATACTGATGTTGTACTGTTGCTTTCCAATAATAATAAGTTATGCAAATTTATTAACTGCACCACAGTAACTCTTGTGCCAAAAGTTAGAAACCCTACAACTAGCAGAGAATTCAGATCTATATCATGTTACATTATTTTTTACAAAGCTGTATCAAAGATATTGAGAAAGTTGCTGCAAGGTGTCATGGATGATGTAGTAGATAATTGCCACAGTGCCTTTGTCCCTAGTAGAATTATCACAGATAACATAATTCCAAGCCATGAGATTGTGAATGGGTATGGTAGAAATGATATATCCCCAGGTGTATGATGAAGATTGATATACAAAAAGTTAATGATTCTGTGGAGTGGAGGTTCGTGGAACATGTGCTTCATGATTTCAGCTTTTAGAAAAATTCATTAGGTGGATCATGATTTGTATTAGTACAATGTCTTACTCTGTGATCATTAATGGTTGTCCAACTAAACAAAAAAAAGAAGACTTAAGTAAGGAGATCCATCATCTCGTTTCCTGTTTGTCCTAGGTATGAAGTATTTCACAAGACTACCAAAGACGTTGAAAAGGATCCTGACTGCAACTATCACCCAAAATATGCTAAATTGGATATAATTTAATTAGGTTTTGCTGATGAAATGTTGTTGTTCTATAGAAGATAGGGTCTATTCAGAAAGTGATGCATTGTTTCCACAGCTTTTGAGAGGCATCTGGTTTGGTGGCTAATAAAGTCAAATGTTTCATTTATTTTGGAGGTCTAAGTTCATGTGAGGAATAATAGATATATGATCTTGGTCTTACTAAGGGGGTATTTCGTATTAGATACTTTGGGGTCCTTCTCAGTGCTAAGAGGATCTCACATGCAATGACGACCATTGTTGAATAAAATAATAGGTAGGATAACTGGTTAAACTACTGAGTTCTTGTCATACGCTGAGAAAGTGTGTTAATTTTCATGAAAACCTTTTGGTATCAAATATTTATCTTGCCTAAGAATATGGTGAAGCTTACTGAGGCAACCTGCAGGAAATTTTTATGGGCTAGGAAAGCAAATACGTCCAAGAGAGCACTATTAGCCTGGATAAAATTTATTTACCAAGAGCAATGGTAGTGTGAATGTTATTAATAAATCGATATGGAATAAGGTAGCCATATGCAAGAAATCATAGAAGGAAAAAGACAAACTTTGAGTTCAAGGAGTACATATTTATTATGAGAAAGGGAGGCCAGTAGAGGAAATCGTGGCAAACCAAGCCTCATAGATAGTGAAGAAGATCTTGAAGGCAAGAGTGGTCTAGGAAGCAACTGGAGCCTCAATTCTTGATATGCAGAATATGACAAACTTTTCTATTGAAAAGGTATACACCTAAAGCATGAATTTCAGAAAGTGCCATGGAGAAGAGTTACTTGTACTAATCAGGGTGCTCCTAGGTTGCAATGACTCGGTCGGTTATATTAATATATTTGAGCTCCATTCTCCTATTTGATGTCTCCCGTATGTATTTTAATATTTGATTATTTCCGGAGATGGTTGTGTTAGTTTTGGGAAGGTTTGAGAGTGATTGGAATACTTAGTTTCATTTTTTGGAAGCGTAAATTGTAAGATTTGACCAAGGTTTGACTTTTGTGTAAACGACCTCGGGTGGGTAATTTGATAGTTACAGTAGGTATTTATGGTATTTTGGACTTGAGCATATATCCGGATTTATATTTTGAGGTTTCTAGGATGTTTTGGCACTATTTGCCGAAAGTTAACAATTTGAAGGTTTGGAGAATTCGCAAGTTTGATCGGTAGTTGACTTTGATATTATCGGATTCGAATTGTTGTTCCAAAATTTGAAATAGGTTTTTTCGTCATTTGGAACCTTTTTGCAATGTATGGATGTCATCCAGATTGGCCAGGCTTAAATCGGACAATTGGTTTGATATTTGAAGTTATCAAACTTAGAAGAAGTTCAACTTGTGTTTTGATCGACGATTCTTGATTTTGATATTAGTTATGTTGTTCTGAACCTTTGTTTAGGTTTATAAGATGTATTAGGACTTGTTGGAATGATTAGACGGGTTTCCGAGAGGCTTGGATGGGTTTCAGATGGGTTTTAGATCATTTTGGTATTTGTTGGCAGGTCTGATGCTGGTGCGTCGCACCTATAGAGACGGGGTGCACAAGTGCGAAGTTGCACCTGTGAGTTGAGGGTTTGCAGATGCAAAGAGGAGGCTGGTTGGGCACTATCCTTTCTTGCGAAGTTGGGTCGCTTCTTTGAGGGACGCTTTTGCGAGGGAGGTCCGCAGATGCGGACATATGAGGCTTTGGCCAGTCGAGAGGAGGTCGCGGATGCAAAAATCTACACTGAACCTGTAGGCTCGCAGATGCGAAGATTTTATCCGTAGATGCAGAATCACTAGCAGACTTTTATATTTCGAAGGGTTAGCTCATTTTTTTCATTATTTGAGATTTTGGAGCTCAACTAGAGGTGATTTTTGGAGAGATTTTTAGAATACTTTTGAGGGTAAGTAATTTCTACTTGACTTTGAAATTAGATCTTGTTTTCTCATTGATTTGTACACTTGTCACTTGAAATTGAAAAAGAAAATTTTAGGTTTTTGGGCTAGACTTTGGAAAGTGAATAATGAAGATTTGAACCCCGATTTGAAATTGGATTTGGATGAAACATGTATATTTTGACTCGTATTCGAATGTGTAGTTGCGATTTGTGAGTTTGGCCGTATTCCGGAAAGCGGGCCCGGGTTGAATCTTTGGTTGACTTTGTGTAATTGATTAAAGATCGAGCTGTTATGCTCCATAATAATTTCCTTTAGCATTATTTGACATCGTGGTGCGTTATTTTACTAGATTCGAGCCGTTCGGAGGTCGAGGCGTGTGAGAAGGCGTTTTAGAGTATTGACTTGGCTCGTTTGGGGTAAGTATCTTGCCTAGATTTGGCTTGAGGGACTAGTTGCTTGAATCATTGATATTGGCTACATGATGGGGGTGGCGTATATGCGAGGGGTTGATCATATATGCGTACACCAGGGTTATCCATATTCAAAGTACTCTTTAGGCTATGTTATGCTTTGTTTTTCGATTCTTGCTATCATGATTTATGTGTTGTACGACTATGTTATTTTGCGAATCATGCTAGAGATCACGTGTAGGATTATTTTTCCTATTTGAATATGATACTCGTCATTTTGTGGCGTATGTACGAATCATACTTAAACATTTCGGGATGATGCCAAATTTTACGTATAAGTCACAAATCACAATACCGACCTATTCCAAGGCTCGTAATCCCAAACGGACATCGATAACACCACAGTCCACTTCAAAAATCACACTTAGGAAATTCTAAAATTTTGAAAAGGCCAACTTTCCACAGTAAGCGCCGAAACGCTCCTGGATCATCCGATACTCAACCCGAACATACGCCCAAGTCTAAAATTATCATACAGACCTATTGAAATCTTTAATTCCCGATTTCGAGGCCATTTACTCAAAAGTCGCTCTTCGAACTTAAAGCTTCCGAATTGAAAATCATTCTTCTAACTCAAATCCGAACTTCTTAAGATTCGAAACCAACCACACATACAAATCATAATACATAAAGTGAAGCTACTCAAGGCCCCAACCCGCCGAACGATGCGCTAGAGCTTAAAACAGCCGGCCGGGTCGTTACATTCTCCCCCACTTAAACATATGTTCGTCCTCAAATGTGCTAAGAACCGTTCTAAAGTTGCCAGGATCACTGTATAAGACCTCGTGCTCCTACCTGTGCCATCACAATCCATACGAGCACATTAGCTCAAGCCAGACTGAAGATCCTTCCTGCTACCTTAGCCCACAAGCCTTAGAACCGAATTCCAACATCCGGAATTGTCTACCAGGTCTGATTCCAACATACGGACACCATATAAATCTCAACACGCTGAACCAATACATGATCATGCACCCATGTTGTAATCACACAATGTACCACATAATTCGTACGCCCATAATAAAATTATATAAATTCGAACCAAGACATGATCTAATATACCTTATATAAATTCGATTGCACTGATCTCAGGTCCAATGACCTCGTCTCACCTAATACAAGCTGCTCAGGCAATAAGCCACCTCAAATACCGCCTAAATGCCATCAATGCCAGCATGATACAACTCTAATACTACCAATAAGGGAAAACGAACTCTCGCAAAGAACTACCCAGCCTGCATAAAATTCAAATCAAACAGACAAACTCTAGGAACTATCACAAGGGTGAGAAACAAAACACACAAAATAAGTACAAGAAACCATACTTAACATCTCACTGCTGCGATGTGCAACCCAATCTACACATCATATGGCCGCGTGCCACCTGATTCACACATAACAATCAATAAGAAAATACCCATCAAGACATAATGATAATACCCACGAAATACCTGAATATCGACCACAAGCACACAAAGTGCATAAGCACAAACCTGGGGAGACAGATAGCTCCAGACTACAAAATGCCAAGAACGACTAAGGTGCAATAAACGACCTGCATCTCGAGAGCCATCTCATTCATATAACACCACAAACTACACAGGACCATAACACACGTGTGAATAACCAAGCCATCTCACAACCCACGTGGCATAAAAGAGTAGCACTTGAAATAAACTAAGGGAGGAATATCATCCACCACGCCCAACGACTCATCCATAAGCAATGCTATGCTGAATAAGCATATCTGGTCTGGTATAAAATATAGATTCACATATGGCCTAACCACAGACTTTAAAGCCGATTTTGGTCATCCCAAATAGATCAATAACCTTCCAAAGATCCACAATGACCCTATCCATGACACATACGATCAACTGTCAAATCAAGAACAACTCCCACAGTCCACAACCAAAGGAACATAGCGTCTCTCAGACACAAATCCTTCAATTAGAGACAGTACCAGAATCTTCATACCCGATTTCAATCTCAACCATTTAAATGACTGACACGTTATACTTACACAGTCGTCCCATGGGAGATACTCCCACAACCTTCCGCACCATGTAGCAAAATCTGCACATCCGTGGCTACCAACCATACTATTACTGTGATGCAAATCAAGAATTCGTAAATCGGTACACAATGTCTCTTCCATAGAACATCATTTTTAGGCGACACAACAACAGTGCCAGCATACTCTGAACATCTGAAATCTCTCCCCAGCTCTTCTGAGCTCGTGACATTCCTACCAAAACTGGATCGCAACTCCAATCCCATACCGCTCACTGCACTTATCATGCTGCTACGCGAGAGTACAAAAGTTGTATCATAACTCTGGAACCACCAGTAGAATGAACACTTCATCGGCTAGAACCTTTCACTTAACTCATCTCAGAAGAAGAATTGCAACACACAACCAACTTCCTATTACAACAAATGACGCAAAACTCAAGTTATGGTCTAAACTGCCATAACTTTTCTAGGATCCATTTACACATAACAAAACCATCATAATCAAATACCTCCGAATCAATCAATTTACGGATACTGCCAAGCCCACAGAGTAGCCATGAATACCTGTATAGCCTTACCACACTGAAGAAACCAATCATTTTTTTAACCATGCTCATCCCAAACCACTACCAATTGACTCAACTTCTTCTGATTTACTCTTAACTTGGTTACAAAGTAATACCCCTTTTTCCCACACATAATGGACAATAAGCAACACTCATCCCAAGTGACCCCTAATCACGAAACCATATTGCCTCAATTCCCATAAGCTGCTCTATACTCTCCTCATGCACCCAATGGCATCTCCAACTACTACACCCGTTCTGACTAGATCTTCTATGAATTCGAAGTTGTATCTCTCATTTCTCTAATATTGCACCGCATACCCGATGATAACATAGAAAAACACCAAGTACCTTTCACCTTTTGCTGCAAAACTCAATCTCCAGCCACATAAAGAACCCGAAATCCTTAAGCATTATACCTTCAATCTCTAATCCACCAGAACCATTATTGAGAGTCGCCTACTCTAATGCAGTCCCGATCATATAACTAGACAACTAGTGCTCCGTCAGCACATGAACACTCTAAAGAAGCAACCGGATGAATCCTTTTCCTTGTATACCACATCCATAAGAGGTATAAAACACGAGGCATCCCACAACCTTAACATATTAATCAGGTTAAACATAGCACACTATACCAAATTCCTTGCTCGAATCACTGTTGATGTTTTCTTCTCTTAGCCATAACTAATATGCCAACGTACTGATAACTCGAAACTGCAAAGGCACATAACCATGCAAGCCAATCATAGACGGTAGACTCCCCCACTTAGCTTTAAGCCACAATCCCATAAATCCAGAACCCACAATTGCTCATCCCTCTCAGTTATCATGATCTCATACTGTTAATCAGCCAAATTTCTCACATGCTCTTGTTGCACCAATCATCACATATCCCGAATTAGCACTCCTAAATAAACACTCAACTTTATAACAGTTGTACCATATTCTTCAAGTGAGTCAAGCCCGTATCATAGTACATGCACCCCATTGGATAAAAGGTAGAACCCTTCATAGGAACTTTACAAGAAATCACACAATTCCTAATATCATCACTGGAGATAGCCCACCTGTGTAACCCCACGTCGACATCCTCCAACGACATTTCCCTGGTTACAACCACCACAAAAGTAGTTAATTCTCCTAGGCCCACACTCATCAGCCAATTGTAAGAGTCTGTTCATTACATTAACTGAAAATCCAGCGATGTATTCACAACTAGAAGTCATGTTACATCCCAAAATGATAATCAAACTTTTACATTCCTCTACATACAAAGCAAACTCTTCTCGTCATCTTCAAACTTCCTAAGCAAACTACTCGATCTCTGCTGCTTGTACTTGACCTGCTAACAATTCAACTACCGCGAGACATAACCCTCCATGCCCTTCCTCATCCTTCGCTACAAAATACTGTCTCAATTATAATCCATATCTGTAGCATCCAGACTAATAAATTGCCACCAAATCTAAGCCTCCATAAAGATCATCTTTCTCGAGCCATCAATACTAGAAACACTAATTTGACCCTGAAGCCACCATACACCGCCACCTCTGATAACTGCTTCTTAGGTACCATTTCACAACCCCTACCCCGAAGACAAACCAAAGAAGACCATCACACCGACGAGCCTTAATGCAATCTAACAAGGACGACAACAACACATCACAAACAAGAATTCCACCAAGTTCTAAAATATCCAACCTCGCTACTTTACCAACCAAAGACTGAACATCTATAGTCCAATTGTCTCTCCTCCGCTAGGATTAAATGTCGAATCTCTAAACCATGAACCAAATAATCCTCCCCTCGAGTCATTCACTATTGCGATGCATAATTAAGCATCCTCCCATTTTTACCAGCACTGCGCGATAACAATGCATGAACATCAAAATACACCGTACATAGCCTCGAAACCCTAAGCAACACTAACATTGGGTTGATACGATAGACCACCCCTCTACAAGGCGAGGATAATAGTCTACCCGAGTATGTAGGGAAAAAATATCCTGCACCACATCTGCAACACCACCACAACTCCTCGATGCCCAATTGATAACAAGCACTCGACATCATATAAGAATGAGTAGGAAGGAAATGAAGACATAAGCTTCAATGAAATCAAATCGCACGACAGGGAATCAAGAAGGGAAAATTCTCCTAACAGTCCTGTTGCCTCTCGAAGATAAGTACAGACGTCTTCGTATCGATCCGCAAGACTTTAATAGACTTGCTCGTGACTCGTGAGACCTAAGTGAACCTAGTTCACTGATACCAAGCTGCTGCGACCCAACATCCATAACAGGTCATGATGGCACCCAATGTCATTGCTAGGCAAGCCAACGCATGAACCTACGCTTAATTATCCATTTTAATTTTTAATACCATGAATTTTATTAAATAAATAGAATAAAATCTGGCACTCATAGAATGTTGTGCTTTTCCTTATCAAATTTATGAGTATAAATAAACCATAAAGTGAAGTGATAATAATAACATGAAATACAATAATAAGTATCCACTAGGAACCCCCAAAGCCCGGTGTCGCAAGTGCATGAGAATCTACTAGAACAATAAAACACTACTACAACATCTGTTAAGAATATATAATAAACTGTATAAAATAAATAAACATGTGGAGACTCCGTGTACTCTGGATCGTAGCATGGAATGCAGCTTACCATAAAGTCCTCTCACCAGTTGCGCCAATGCGCCAAGATGAGCACCTAATATACATGCCTCAGTACCTGCACATTCAGTGTGGAAGTATAACGTGAGTATGTAAATCAACGTGTACCCAGTAAGTATCTAGCCTAACCCCGAAGAGGTAGTGACGAGGGGTCGACATTGACACTTCTAATGTTCTAATAAATCAAATATAATAAGGTAGACAAGTATAAAATATGGCAAATAAACATTGAGAACAGACATAGGTGAATAAAACGGTCTACCACTGAACAATGAATACCAAGTCCTCAAATATCGGATACCTTCTGAAATTGAATACGTAATGGTCAACACCAAATCAAAGGTCACATCTCAAGTCAGAAAAATTCATGAGCACGCGGACTCCTTACCAAGAATTTCGTACGATTCTGCCGAGGCGAGCAGCCCAATCCCATAAGAGTAAAGGCACGAATTCCTGTCGTGGCGTACGACCCGATCCTATAATAGTACTGCTAAGGTGTTCAGCCCGATCCCATAATCGTATACACTACCGAGGGTCGACCCGAATGAACCATAGATGTATCTGATAATATTGCCGAGACGAACTGCTTGATCCCATAATAATACTGCTGACGCAATCAGCCCGATCCAATAGGAATAATGAAGTGACGGATCAGTGGCCCCACTCACAAATATACGTGAGTTTTGAAATTTAAGAAAACTTCGGGACAAATACATACAATACGGGAGAAATCCGTAAAAGGAAGTGTAATCACTACTATTACTCAATAGCTAACAATATATTGAAAATAGTACGCCCAATACCTTAAGCAAGTCTAGTCTCAGACAAGAACATAAATTAACGTAATTAAACAAGAAATGATAATTCAAACATTACATTTAAGATATGGCGTGAGTCTAAGTCTACCCGGACCTAATCATGAATTCTAGCATACGCACAAACACTCGTCATCTCATACGTATGTAGCCCCCACAACACGTAGCACAAAGCAAATATAACCCTACGTGGTAAATTCCCACTCACAAGGTTAGACAGGAGACTTACCTTGCTCTGAAACCCGATAACTGGCTCCATAGCCTCTCCAATGCCTCAAACTGATGCCCATCGATCTGAAACTAGTCAAACAACGTGCAAACCAATAAAAATATACTTTAATACTTATAATTTAACAAAATGACAATTCTCAACTCCGCTCGAAAATTCAACACCCGAGCCCACGTGCCCAGACTCTAAATATTTTCGAAGATAAACATTACCCATAACACCACGAACTCAAATATATAATTTATTTCTAATTCTTTTTTTAAAGATAATATCCCACTAAGCTGTGTGCTTAGTGGAATTTCTTATTAATAATAACAAATCCAAATACAAATTGTCTGGATGTCTAACAAAATGAAGAAGAATAAAACATGAGCGTACATCAATCCTATTACCATAATTGAGTAGTGACCTCAATTGTGTAGTACAAAATGTGCTACTAACTACTTATAGGAAGCTATACCCACGCCCAACTATTCCTTATAAAAAGGACAAAGCGGTCGTTGCAAATATATTCCGGTTAACAAGTCCGGAGTCGAATCCCACAGGGAATTGACCTCTTAAACACAACTATTGGACTCACACAAATTTACGTATTCAATCTTCAGAAATATTTAAGTAATAAATTGGATGTTTACTAACTAAATAATACATAATGAAATACAATAAATAATAACTAACTACGAACGGGTTGTAGACAAGAATTGGAATGATCTAACGTTCTGATTCCTATTATCGGAATCCTTTCCGCTACGTTTTCTATAAATTTGCCTAAGTCTTCTCTACCGATCATGAGAACTCTAACTGTCGTAACTCTCTCCCGAGTAAAAACTATTAAAATACTAGACATATTCTCCCGAATTACGCTAGCTGGCCTTAAGTACAGCTCACTCAGATCGCACCAAGGTTTCGTTATCCCTATTCCCACCTATAAACCCTTCGTATTGATCCCTCATATATGTTAGGAGTGATGTTGTTCAAAACCTACCCAAATATGCACTCTCTCCCGAGTAATACATATTAAATAGGCACAGTCGATTGAGGGCCCTTCAATCAACAATAATAATAATATAGTTGAACAAATAGAGAGAATACTACGACAAATCTATATTAATGTAATAAGAAAATCATCCTCCAATAGGTTCCATGAAAATCCTGGATTAGGAGTTTAGCTATGCATAATTGTTTTCACAATCATAACAATAGAATTCATCATCAATGATAAAAAGAGAGGAAGAAAGATAAAAACTCGTTGCTATTGATACCCAATTTTTCCCTCATATATTTTAATTATGCACATATATTTTCAAAATAGTACACATGCATTATTATTAGATTTACAAAGATGCACAAGCATTTTTATAATTTTTCTATAATTTTAAAGGCTTTAAATCAATTTATTTTTGCATTTTTTATTGTATAAATATCCAATAATTATCCCTCATATTATTTTTTATGATGATTTAATCATCTAAATTCATCATTTATGCCCATATAGTGCTAAAATATTTTAACCGCATTTTTTATAATTATATTTGTATTTTTTAGATTAAAATCGCACATAATAGCCCGTATATACTTATAATTACTTTGTTTTTTGCAAAAAATAGCTTTTATATTTTTATAAGGATAATAATTGTCATTAACCATTTTTAGGCACAAATGATGATTTTACTATTTCATTTATCATTTTTGACACATTATTTTATTAATTAAAAATGTGTATTTAAATGTGGCCCCATTTTATTTAAAATCGGACCTAGGCTACCCAAACTAGCCCAATTACCCAGCCCAACTACTTAAAAACTAGCTCCGCCATAGCCCAAACGAAACAACCCCTAACCCACAACCCGGTCGCGACCCGCTCCTAAACGACCCGCCCCATCCATTTTTTAGCCCCAGCCGTTGATCTCTCAAGATCAACCGCCACCATCCTTTCCCCCCCTTTTTTATTAACCCAACCCCAGAAACCCTACCCCATTTAACTCAACCCGCCGCCCTTAAACTCTCCCAACGCCTATACGTCTCTGTCAAACCCTAATTTGCCGTCACCTAATTTCCTTCTTCGATTCCAAGCGGATATGGAATACCTTGATGATTTTCTTACCTCATTGGTCCTATCTTGCTACTGGCTACTCTATTATGGTATAACCTAATAGCTTTCCTAACATGGCAAGTCAATTTCCCTATTTTTGGACCAATTCTGGTTCGAATCTTTCTCCTTTCTTCATCTATGATCATTCTTCATCTTTTCGAGTACGAATCTCCGACATTTTCTTTAATCTTTGTTTACTCTAAAGCTGGGGTTTAGATGTTTTAAGATCCGTTAATATTTCATTCTTATTTTTGTTGAAAATGTCATCTATGTTTCCGCATGTCTATCTATGAATATTTTTCGCGATTTTCGTTAAATAGTTTCCTACCTAATTTATTTTGCCTAAAATTAGGGCTCAGATCTTTTAAGATCTGTTCTGGTTCTATTTTGGTTGAAGATCTTCTGTAATGTTTCCGTGTATCTATCTATGTGCATCTCTATATGATTTTTCATAGATCTTTTTGGCTAATTTTTACTTACCCTAAACTTATGGTTCTCAGATTTTCTTAAATCGGACCAAAATTAGGTTGACTCTTTGATTTTTAGTGCTATTTGGGTCTATATTCATCTTATGTTATTGCTTTTATGTATATCCTGGTACTATGGTTTTCCTTAAAACTAGGGTTCAGAACTTTTACTGATTTTTCGATACTCTTTCCTTTCTCATACGGGACTGATATTTTCCTTATTTTGTTCAATCTACCATGTTTCCTTTATTTCTTTACCTTATTTTGCCTTGAAACTGTTTGTTAAATGATATCTTCCTTATTTTAAGTGTTACTCGCCTGATTACACGCTATTATGCCTTGTTAATTGACTGAGCTCTGTACTATCTGTCCTTAAACGAGACTTCAATTGATTCTGTGATTATTTTCTTCCCTTATTTATGTGTGTTTGATTACTTCCCTTATTTGTTCACTTAATTGAATACTATTTAAACCCCTCTCCCCTTTCCCCTTAAGGACAAGACTCGAACTCTCATACTCTCACTATAAACTTGGTTCTTTCACTTTGATTCTGTGCTCATTGTTTGGTTTTGGCCGGCTGAAAGCCAAGGCCAAAAATCTTCAAGTCTTTGCTTCCGTTTGGTGCTATTTGCTATACTGTTGGATTCCTTTCTTCCCTGTTTCATCTAAACTGGTGAGTCATTGAATCCTCTGCCATTTCATTTTGTTCAATGTGTTACTGCTATTAAACCGTGTTGTCCTAGATTCCAATACTTGTAGTTAAGACATGTTGAACTTAGTTTGAATTGATTAATGAAATCTGCCTAACTCTATGTTATTGAGGACCGTCTTTTAGATTTAAGTTTGTTATAAGCATTCTTTCATACCTTACCCTAAAGACTGGTTAGCCATGCATAGATGTGTACCTTAACAGATTTATAAGTTTGTTTGTTGAACCTCTTATAATATGGCCTGTCTGGTTCTGTTCTCTCTATGTTATGATACCTCTCTTGAACTATCTTACTCAGTTCCTGACTTACTGTTAATCAATGTGTTCCCTTCCTATGACTTAGTCTGATCTAAAATCTCTATTATCATTATTTATCTACTTATGAACTAGCATGTGACTGATTGTTAAAACTAGATTAAGTGTGCTTTCAAATGTGTTTGCTATTTTGTACATGTTCTATATGTGATTGTGTCCTTAAATGAATTCCATAATCCATTCTACTCCCTCCTATTCCTTTACTATTCTGTCCTTCTGAATCCTCATTCTTAGCTGGCTGAAAGCCAAAGCTATTTAGGTTCTGTCCTCTGGCTTCCCTAGTGTGAGCACTACTCAGGGTTCATGTGAGACCCTTGTAAACTCTGCCACACTAGGATTTGGTCCCTAGTCTTCCTTGAACTATTTCCGATCTCTGTGAATTTCCCCGGTGTGAGCACTGCCCTGGGTTCTTGAAGCCCTTCGGAACTCTGACACACTAGGGATTTGGGTTTTGTATGCTCAGCTTTGATACATGGGTAAATCACTCACCACTGGTCATATTGTCTATGAACATGGGCTTCTGGAGCTATTGTGATTTGAAGGCCTGGCCTGTCCAGGTATATTTTGGCCTGCTGTGGGCTCCCTATAGTTATACGCACTTTGTAACTTATTACATCGAATTCTGGCCTGTAATAATTATTTTGTATGACAATTTTGGGGTGTTAGTGAAAATGGGAGAGGTTTCTTATTACATATTTTTACTATAAACATTGGGTAGAAATCCTGCCTATAGGTCCAACAATATGTTACTATTTGAAATGTGTTAGAAATCCTGCCTATAGGCCCAACATTGTGCTATTGCATGTTCAGTTATCGTATGTTAGAAATCATGCCTATAGGTATCTTATTATGTTCAACCATTATATGCTAGAAATCCTGCCTATAGGTTCAATACTTGGTTCAATTGTGTTAGAAACCATGCCTATAAGAAATCGAATATTCAACGTGTGTGCAAGAACCTCATTCACATGTTGTTTTGCTTACAAATTATAGAAATCATGTCTATAAGATCTAAAAATGGCAACAAATTGTAGAAAGCATGCCCATAGGTCTGAATCAACCCAATTATCATTTCTGCCCGTTTGTTCATGAGTTTCCAAACATTGTGATGTTTCTCTCACTAGAAAACATGCCTAAAGGATCAAAACAAATAATTCTGGATCTGTTTCTGTGACCTACCACTGTCACTATCGCATAAAAACGCCTAGACATCATGCCTATAGGTTTAATCCCTATGTTTAAAATCTGTACGCAAATCATATAGGTTTTGGAAGTATAATGGCTTTTGCGTATAACTGTCCACCCATATAAATCGAGATTCATATAGAGATCCCGCCTATAGGTTTCTATGTTCTTAACTGTTTAAAATCAGCAACTGTCTTTGTTAATCTGACTTGCATGCATTTGTTTTCTAATTGCGGAGGCCAACTTGAGCCCTTATTTGCTTATGAATGGAAGTCCTAGCTGTTTTTGTCTGTCGCTTAGTGTTCTTCCCTTTTGAGAAACCTAAGTTAAGTTCAAGAACTACCTAAATAGAGGTCCAAAGCCTCCTGGACCATAGGCGTGGGACGGGTAGTGGACGCATAGGGTACGGTTTAGAATCAACTAGTGCGCTTTAGGTAACAACTTAAAGATAGTAATCGGGTAGCAGGAGATGATTGCCCGCTGAATAATATGAGTAATACCCCGACTCGAGGGAGTTACGAAGTATTATTTATGTTGCACGGGGTAATCCTTTAGGCTAAAAAATTTAGGACCCCCCATCCCTACTAAATATTCCTCTCGCTCCCTTATACTAATTCATAAGTTAAGTTCGGTCGGGACCCACTGTTGTGGACCTCGAGGGGTGCCTAATACCTTCCCCTCAAGGTAATTTCGAGCCCTTACCTGATCTCTGGTAATGTAAACTGGTATAACATGAGTTATCTGCTCTAGGTGCCCTAACGCACCTTAATTCGTTAGGTGGCGACCCTTTCAATTCCAATTCCCTACCCTCTAAAAAAGGAGTTGTCCCAGAAATATCAAAACTCGATTTCGTGAGAAAAGGGGGCGCGACAGCATGGCGACTCTGCTGGGGATTGTCGCTCCCCCTTTCCCCTCGCAGAGTCCGGGTTGTGACATTTTTGGGACAACTATTTTCCTTTTCAAAATTGGGTATGAGATTTGAAGAGTTGCCACTTAATGGATTAAGGTGCGTTAGGGCACCTAGAATAGATAACTCGTGTACTAGTTTACATTACCAGAGATTGGGTAAGGGCTCGAAATTACCTTGAGGGGAAGGTGTTAGGCATCCCTCGAGGTTCACAACGGTGGGTCTCGGCCAAACTCAATTTAAGAGAATTATTCTTATAAGCAGTTAAACAAATAGATATTACTTTTTAAACAAGGAGTAAAAGGGGTCCTAGGTTTTTTAGCCTATAGGATCACTTCTGTGCAATACTTGGTAATCGTCCCCAAGTTGGGGTGCTACACATAGCATTAGCGCACATGTCATCATTTCCTTTTACTGCCCAATTACCCTTCCCTTTTTTTATTATTACCTAAGCGCTCTAATAACATCCCGTACGTACCCTATACGTGCACTACCCGTCCCTTGCCTGTGGTCCTGGAGGCGTTTAGGACCTCTATTTAAGGTGGTTCTAGACTCACTTATGTTTCTTAAAAGGAGAAAATCTAAGCGACAAACAAAAACAGGTAGGACTGTCACATAAAGGGCAATTAAGGGGGCTCATATTTACCTCCACAAATAGATAAAACAAGTGCACGCCATTCAAACAAGCAGCTTTTATTATTTTAGGAGTCCTATAGGCAGGATATCTAAATGAATACAAACAGAATATGCAGCAGTTTTATTTAGGCGAGGCAGCGAGTACCTATCAGTTTGCCTACTGATTTTTTATCACTTACTGAATCTGAGCACATTTCAAGCAACAAGAAAATCACAATTTTAAACCCAGGATTTAATGATCCTACAGGCTTGCCTAAGTGATAACCGGCATAATGGTATAGACATGATATCTAAACTAATTTTATAAACCAGTGATTGATTCTTAACAGGCAGAGTTTATCTTTTAGACCCTACAGGCATGCTCTCTAAGTGCTGCAACTGATCCCAAGCGTTATTTTATGACACGGAAAACTGATTTTATACATCTTCCTTTATAGACATGATATCTAAGTGTTGAAGCTGTTTTTACACTTATTTCCTATATGCATGGTGTCTAAGTGTCAAGACTAATTTTATATGTGTTTCCTATAGGCATGATTTGTAGGCGAGTAAAAGCATTAATCAGTTGCCAAGCGAGTTCAACAAGGAAATTCCTAGAAAACGCGATTTCTAATGCATACATGAAGGTTTTGAAAACATGATTATTGATGCAGAATTGAGAAAACGACTTAGAAGCAGGATTTCTAGTGATGCAAAGTGGAAATTAAGAACAAATATGAAGATAAGGCCTATAGGCATAGTTTCTAATGCATATAAATAATCACAACAATCCTATAGGCATAATTTCTACCCGATCCCAACAAAGATATATAAAAATCCCTCCCAACTTTACTAATAAACCCAATATCTATTTTTACAAAGATTATTATTATAGACCAATATGAATGAATTGCACAATGAAAGAACCATTATACAATAGGGAGCCTTCATAGGCCTAATATCAACCCGGGAACCAGGCCTTCAAGCATAGCATCTCTGAGCATAGTGGTAGCCCATCCATAACACATAAAACTGCCTCCTGGTGTGTCCAAGTTCCCAAGGGCCTCAGGGACCCCGGGCAATGCTCACACCAGAATCAGATGTTCAACAAAATTCAAAGGATTGGAGAACCATCCCCAATGTGTCAGAGTTCAAAGGAGTCTCATGGACCCTAAGCAGTGCTTACACTAGGGGTGGCAGGACCCTAGACAGCTAAGGGTAAGAGTTGAAAATAGTATATAAAAGTAGGAGATAGTTATAAAAAAAAAATTTTTGGATTTTAGGAGTGTGTAGAAACAGATTACCAGATTGCAAGAACTACAAGCAGAACCACACTCAGCAAATGGAGTTCAGACATGAACTCCAGAGTCAAATAGAGTCACAATCAATTCAAGCAAGGTTTCACATTGCCTGAGATTGACTTAGTTCATTAGCTATTACTAGGTAAGCATTTAAGCATATATTAAACAGAGAACAACATGTTGGGATCAAGTTACTGATCAGACAGTCATACAGAAAAGGCGGCAAAAGTTGAGAGCATAGAAATCATGAATTAATCAGGAACCTGTTAAGGTAAACACATAAAGCAGGAAGGAAAACATGCTAGTTGAGAAACAAGTAGACCTGTATCCTAGATCAAACAGGAACATGCTAAAGTGTATGAACCATATTGACATATTGTACAAGACAAATTCAAGAGTTAAAGCATGCTAGTTAACAGAAACATAAGGGCAAACAGAGGCATGTTGATATCTACAGCAGATTGACTACATAGCATATTGAATAGGACATGATAACAGAGGTAGACATGCTGTTTAGAAGCAGTAAATAGGAGGAACATAGGTTTAATCACATAGCATATTGAATGATAGCAGAAGTGGAGACATACCAGTTAAGAGATAGCAACAGGAAAGTGAAGCAAATAAGATCCTGTTGATACTTAATTTTTCCCTATAATACTTTTTAAGTGCATACATACCTTCAAAACTATGCATTAACATCGATTGATATTTTTTCATAAATTCTACATTTTTTACATTAATTTATCCTAGTATTTTATTTATATAAATAATTACAAAATTGCATCACAAATGACTTTATAGCATTTCATGACTTAATATTGCTATTTATAGTTAGATTAAATTCAAATTATTTCACAAATGGCCAGATTTACACTTTTTGGTTACAATTGCAATAGCTTTGCAATTATAGCCCATGTACACATTATCACATTAGTTTACCAGAAAATAGCTCATTGTATTTTCTAAATATTTAGCAATTGTTTTAAAACATTTATGTGCATGAAAATTATTTTTATAATCTGTTAATTATTTTATAAAATATTTTTTTTATAAATTGTTTGAGTATTTAACAAATAGCCCTATTTGATTCCTAATATTTTCCAGACCTAACCCCTCAAACCATCCCAAAACCCTTTTAAAATTAGCCCCAAATCCCCTTAGGCCCAAAGCTACACCTGCCCAACCCAATTACCCGTTTAATCGTGGCCGTTGATCATTTTGATCAACGGTCCACAAATCTCCTTACCATAATTAATCCAAACGACCCCCCAAACCCTCTCATTCTCTCCCTCACCCGCCGTCATCATCTCCCTCTTCTCTCAAACTCTCTCGACCTAACCCTATCCCTAAAGGCCGTCACCGGTGTAAAACCCCTCCTACGGTGCTCCTATGTCTCCTCCGACCATCACTGGTCTCCTACACGCCATGGCTCTTCGATTTCCTGAAATCCTTGAAAGGATCTTAAAGAAATCCAACTGGTTCTGGTTCGAAACTTGTTCACCGGTCGTCTCAGACCATTTCTGTTTGTAAGTGAAGGATTCCTCCTTGTTTTGTTACGAATCTCTAGGCTCTTGACCTCTTCTCTCATCTCTGCTATTTTTCTGAAAACCCTAGTTCATTGCTGTCGACTCTTCTCAGATCTTCATAGATCTGAGATGATATGGGTATTGTCAATTGTTTTCCTCCAAAAACCCCTTGCTTAATTGATTATCTCTCTTTTTAATCACTCTTCACCCAAACTGTTTTTCAAAGATTTTTCTGAGTTATTAATGTTTGGTAAATTATTTCTTCTTCACCTCGACTGATTTTTGCATGAGTGTTCAAACCCTAGTTGATTCTATGTGATATACTGATTTCTTCAATCTTTGCTTCGATTTTGGGTATTTCTGTGACACCAGTCGTATTAGTTTACTCTATCTTTTGGACTTAAACATTTTTACTTGTTAAATCCAGTATTTTTGTGGTTCTGCCCTAATTAAACTCTGTTAAGGTTCAAACCTGCTTTTCCGGCTAAGTTCTATATTTTTGTGAGGTCTTACTTAGTTTAATTTATGAAATTTGGGTGGTTCTTTTGGTAAAACCAGTATTCTTTGAGGTTTCTTACTTATTATTATTTTTGCCCTGTTAAATTTGTGTGCATAGATCTTGTTTGTTTCCTTATTTGTAATTTTAATTGGTCACACTTGCCTTAACTACTCGTCCGCATGATTTTGTGATTTTTACTGATCATTTATTTGGTATGATTGGGATTCTTGCCTTAATTAAACTCTCTTTTCTTACCGTTTGATCAATTACCTTGATTGGAGGAGTCTATTCTGAACTCCTTTATGTGATTGGATTTTGTGACTTCCTTAATTGACTGAATGATGATTCCTTTACCTTGTTTGTTCCACTGCTATATTGGTATATAAACACTCTTATTCTACCTCTCAACACACGAACTAAGTTCAGAATACACACACACACTCAAACTCTCTCTTCTTTCTCTGTTACTTATGCTAACTATTGGTCTAGCCGGCTGAAAGCCAAGGCTAGACAGTGGAATTACACTTGCTTTACATTCTGCACTTTGCTTCTCTAACTGGTATGTCTCCAATTCAATTCTGAAACTCAAACTCTATGTGTTCCATGTTTTGCACTAGTTCGATTTGTCTATGTATTTACTTTATGTTCCTGTTGACTGCTTTACTCAGCATGTCTAAATTATGTCCTCCTTTGTTCAAATGTGCAATCAGTATGTCCGGGTCTCACTTGTACGTTTGATACTTGGCCAACATGTTTATTTAGTCTCTGTTTACTCTCTTTAATATGTTGTGACCATGGCGATAACTTAGTTGTCTAATATACTTGGTTGATCCTGATTAGTATGCACTTTGTCTTCAACATGACTATTTCACTACATTCTATGCCTATGTCTTAATTGCTTCTTATCATGACTAACTTGTTGAGTCTCTGAACTAGTAGATTCCTGTTTGTTCTATACAGTTGTTGCTCCATATGCTCCCCTAGACTCCATTTTTGTGCTTGAACTCTCTATGTTTCCCAATCCCCTTGACCCCTGTTTGTAAAGTTGATTGCTGAGTAATTGCGAGTCTGAGCACTCTAAGTTTGAGTCTGTTCTTTTCAGAACTGATTTCAAAACTGTTTTCCTCTCCTAGTATGTTCTTAAACTGTTTCTGTTCCTGAAAATCTTTCTACTTCCAAAATTGTCTCTATACTGTTTTACTAAGTCTTTCAAAACTGTGACAAGCACTCTCACTTTACACTTATAATATTAAGTGCTGCCCCTCTGGTGTGTGTACTGCATAGGAATCCTTGAGATTCCTCTGAACTCTGGCACACCAGGGCTGACCCTTCGACACTGCACATAACCAGTTCTCTATTTTAAGAAAGGGTCTTGGTGTGAGCACTGGCCGGGATCCCTGAGGTCCTTAGGGAGTTTTGACACACCAGGACATATCATTGGCTATGAGACTCTTGGCATCTGAGACTGTTTTTGAAAGCCTAGCACCCCCAGGTTTACTTTGGGCCTAATTCAGTCTCCCTATAGTATAGTTTATATCTATTTATGTAATTCATCGATCCTGGTCTGTAATAATATTCTTTGTAAATAGATATTGGGGTAATTAGTAAAAAGGGTAGGGTTCCTACATGATTTTGTGGGGAAACCGGGTAAAAGTCATGCTTTAGGTATATATATATATTGATTAGCAGTAGAAACCATGATTTAGGTTTATATTATGTTGATTTGCAATAGAAATCATGCTTTAGGTTTATATTATGCAATAGATATCATGCCTCTAGGTTTGCTATGCCTATTTGTATTAAAAACCATGCCATAAATCTGTGCATTAGAGATCCTGCCTTAGGATAATCATATTTACTGATTTTGCCTATTAGAAAACATGTTATAGGCTCATCATTCTATTATCATGAAAACTCTATTTCTGCACAAGTCGTAATCACCTGAAAATCTGTTTTTAAAGTCACCGCTGTAATCATGCGTAATAAAATGACCATCTCTCTCTCTGTGCATTAGAAATCCTGCCTTAGGACTCTGTTTGCATTTGCTTTAAATCGTATCTATGTCACTTAAATGAATAATTATCTATAAAGAGGTTTAAAGACAACCCCAACACATAGATAATTATTCATNGTCTAGCCGGCTGAAAGCCAAGGCTAGACAGTGGAATTACACTTGCTTTACATTCTGCACTTTGCTTCTCTAACTGGTATGTCTCCAATTCAATTCTGAAACTCAAACTCTATGTGTTCCATGTTTTGCACTAGTTCGATTTGCTATGTATTTACTTTATTTTCATGTTTACTACTTTATTCAGCAAGTCTAAATTCTATCCTATCTTGTTCAAGTGTGTAATCAGCATGTCTAAATCTCACTCTCTTGTTTAATACTTGGCCAGCATATTTATTAGTCGTTGTTTACTCCCTTCAAATTGGTGTGATCATGTTAGCAACTTAGCCTCCTAATGAACTTGATTGACCCTAATTGTATGACTAATTCTGTCCAATGCACCCTATTTTCAACATGATTTTTCTGCATTCCTGCTCTATGTTTTAACTACCTATTATCATGGCTAACTTGTTAAGTCTCTGAATCAATAGACTCCTAAGTGTTCTGTGAATTTGTTGTCTATATGCCTCCCCCTTCATGTATCCCTGATATGAACTATATATGTTCCCAACCCCCTCCACCCCTGTGTGTAAACTGCCTGTTAAATGGTTGTGATTCTAAGCATTCTAAGTCTGTGTGATTGTACCCTTGCTCTTCTCAGAATTGATTTCAAAACTGTTTTCCTCTCTTAGTATTTTCTTAAACTGTTTCTGTTCCTGAAAATCTTTCCACTTCTAAAATTGTCTCTACACTGTTTTACTAAGTCTTTCAAAACTGTGTCAAGCACTCTCACTTTACTCTTAGACTATTAAGTTCTGCCCCTCTGGTGTGTGTACTGCTTGGGAATGCTTGAGCTTCCTTTGAACTCTGGCACACCAGGGCTAGCCCATACTGCACATAACCAGTTCTCTATTTTAAGAAAGGTTCTTGGTGTGAGCACTGCCCGGGATCCCTGAGGTCCTTAGGGAACTCTGACACACCAGGACATATCATTGGCTATGAGACTCTTGGCATCTGAGACTGTTTTGAAGGCCTGGCATCCCCGGGTTTACTTTGGGCCTAATTCAGGCTCCCTATAGCATTGTTTACATTTTATGTAACTCATGCACTATTGGTCTACAATAATAATTTTTTTAAACAGATATTGGGGAAATTAGTAAAAGAGGAGGGTTTTTATACGATTTTGTGGAGAAAGCGGGTAGAAATCATGCTTTAGGTTTATATATATGTTGATTTGCAGTAAAAACCATGCTTTAGGTTTATATTATGTTGATAAAAATAACTCTTTAGGTTTATATTATGCAATAGATATCATGCTCTAGGTTTGCTATGACTATTTGTATTAAAAACCATGCCATAAATCTGTGCATTAGATATCCTGCTTTAGGATGATCATGTGTACTGATTTTGCCCATTAGAAAACATGTTATAGGCTCAACATTCTATTATCACGAAAACTCTGTTTCTGCACAAGTGTTAATCACCAGGAAATCTGTTGTTAAAGTCATCACTGTAATCATGCCTAATAAAATGACCCTCTCTCTCTGTGCATTAGAAATCCTGCCTTAGGACTTTGTTTGCATTTGCTTTAAATCGTATCTATGTCGCTTAAATGAATAATTATCTATAAAGAGGTTTAAAGACAGCCCCAACACATAGATATCATGTCCTAGTATAAATATGCATGAAATCATCTTTTTGTAACATTCAGCACCTAGACCAGCATGCCTATGGGATTTAATAACTTAAACTATTTGACTAATCCCCAGAATTAAGATTGCATGTTCATAGGGGTATAACAGATTCAAACCTAGGCAAGCCTTAGGTAATTAAGGGTTTCATAAAATCTGCGAAACGGTGTTGTGTTTGTAAATATTGTCCAGGTTTAACAGGTTCTAAAATCAGTAGGCAAACTGATCAGGTTATATCACTTCGCTTTAAAACAATGTTGCATATTCTCTGTTTATCATGCTCACCAAGATATCCTGTTCTAGGACCTTCTGAAATTCTTTAAAATCCGCTGTTTAAGATGTGCTACTTATTTGTTTATGTGTGGAGGTAAATATGAGTCCCTTAATTGCTTCCCTATTTGACAGTCCTATATGTTATTTGTTGTCGCTTAGCTTTTACCTTTTAAACACCATAGGAGGGTCTAGCACTGTCTAAATTTAGAGGTCCTAAACACCTCCAGGGCCACAAGGAAGGGACGGGTAAAGCACGCTTAGAGTTCGTTAATTAAAATCGCTTATATGACCGCTAAGAGGAGGGTAACTGGGTAGTAAAGGATATGATGACCTGTGCGCTAATGCCATGTGTAACCCCTCTATTTGAGGAAGACTTACCGGGTATTGTACAGATGTGATCCTATAAGCTAACCAACTTAGGACTTCCTTTCCTTTATTTACATATGTGTGCTTAGACTACTTATCCTAAACTTCCTTTATTTACATGTGTGTGCTTAGACTACCTATCCTAAACTTCCTTTATTTGCAAATGTGTGCTTAGACTGCTTACCTGTTAGATGACTAATTAACATAATTGAGTTCGGCCAGGACCCACCGTTGTGGACCTCGAGGTGTGCCTAACACCTTCCCCTCACGGTTATTTCGAGCCCTTACCCTTAATGCAAACTAGTTATATGAGTTAATTGCTCTAGGTGCCCTAATGCACCTTAATCCGTTAGGTGGCGACTCTTCAAATACCCAATTCTCAAAAGGAAACCAGTTGCTCCCAATGAATGTCGAAACCCGGACCTCCGCGAGGAAAAAAGGGGGCGCGGCAGCATGGCGACTCTGCTGGGGATATTTTAAGCTCTTACCATAACGAACTTGTTTTTGTGAACTAGTCTCAAGCAGGCTTTATTTTGATACAACCTTTCCCTTCCCTTTTATTTGGATTTAATTGCTTATTTTCAAACATTCATGATTTCTTTTATTTCCTGAAACTGACTTGTCTCTTTGTTTTCTTTTTTGCAACTGTCTTTCAATTATTTAAATACCATATTTATCATTTTAAACGTGCAAATAATTGACAACATGCTATTTATTGTTGCATAAATCATGCTCAACATCATATTCCACTCGTGCGTAATCAATCCTATAGCAAGGCTTGATGAGTGTTTGCGCTCTTCCTATATATCACCCTTTCAAATTTGGAAAGGCGTATTTGCAGTAAAACTAGTCGATCAGTGGTGCGTTCGACGGTTCCGTGCCTTTCCCCCTCAAGTTGTCTGCTTGAAGGTCCCAGTCTAGACCTCTATATAGTAACCTTACTCTGATCAATTGTGCATGCATCATGGTCGAACCTAGCCGGGTTAATATGTTGTCCGCATAATGACCCTTTAAGACAAATCTCACCCAAAGGTCCATCGGGTTTTCAATAATCCCAACGGACGCAACCACGATTGAGTGCATTAATTTGGAGAAATAAGTGCCAATATGCTAATCATTATTGTATAAATAGACGAACCCGAAGGGGGAAAGGGCCTAACCACATTTTGTTTTGTAGAAAATGAGGCACGAAGTCCCCGGTTCGGCATGGTCAGTAGCGTACCTTCACTTTTGCTAGATTGGTGGAGGGATCTTCCTTTAAGTGACCAGAATCAAGTGAAACGAGTCCTAGCAAATTTGCCTTCTTTGTTGGACCTTCTGCCAGACAAAATGTTGATCGAGGCTGCCACTATGTTTTGGGACAAGGAAAGGGCCGTGTTCCGCTTTGGGGGCATATAAATGACCCCTCTTCTGGAAGAAATAGGGGGATTTGCTGGGTTGCCTTGGGATAGTCCTGGCTTGTTAGCACCTGAAAATCGCACTACTAGAGGATTCCTTATGATGATGGGGCTGAAGAAAAATGATGACTTGGAGTGCCTAAAAAACTCCTACATACCTTTCGACTTCCTCTATGAAAGATACTGTCACAGTAGCTCTTACCGTATTTTTGATGATGAGTTCTCAATCACCTCCTTGGGCTGGGTTCATCATAGAGTCTTCGTGTTCATTGTGTGTTTCTTGGGCATGCTGGTATTCCCGATCCAAGGGGATAGAATCCATACCAGGCTGGCCATGGTGGCCAAAACTATGATAGACGGGATCGAGGGGCAGACATATACCATTGTCCCAATGATCATCGCAGATATGTACCGGGCCTTGGAACGCTGTCAGAAGGGGTTCAGATTCTTCGAGGGTTGCAATTTGCTGCTGCAAGTTTGGCAGCTGGAACATCTCTAAAGGCGTCAATACCGTCAAGAGTTTCCACGAAGACCGTGGAATGATCATATAGCTTTCCATAACCCTAAGAGAATGACTTATATTCCGGACATGTTTGCTCAACCTAAGGATGCTGTAGGATGGGTGCAGTTTTTCAATAGGTTAACTGAGCACCAGGTCCAATGGATGTTCGAGTGGTTCCCCACCGATGAGTTCATCATCAGATCCAGGGATGTTCTACACTTGGTGCTGATTGGGTTAAGGGGAATATACCCTTATGCTCCCCTCAGAGTCATGAGACAGGCAGGCAGAAGACAAGTCGTACCGCGAGTCGCTAAGATGAGTCACTTTATAGCCGATTTTCAGGGTGACGCCATCCCATATAAGAATGAAGCACAACGCATGTGGAGCTTGAAAGTTATCGTGGAAAAGGATACCATCGAGTCGAATCGATATCATGCGGGTCATTCATACTTTTACCCCTCATGGTTGGATAATAGTATAGCGGGAATATTTGAGCCAAGGGTTGGTCCAAGAAACAGGGTTATGGACGAAGTTGCCGAAGCACAGGTGAAGTACAACAAATTGCTCAAGAGAATTCGTGAGTTTGAAGCTGAGCACATGGAGTAGCATAAGGCCGACATGGAAATGATCAATGAGTGGAAAGAGAGGGTTGTTAAATCCAGGGAAAGGTTGGAGTATCTAGAGTACAATCTATTGGAACTGGAGGGGAAAATGAGAAAGAGAGTCGCCTATTGCCAGAACGCTAAGGGAGACGAAGGAGGGCATTTGGCAAGGGCATTCTTACTGCTGAAGCTGCGCGAACTGGGGGAATTGATCGACAAGAGCATCCAGTCGGGAGAAGGTCCTTCTGGGACCAAATAGATTAGGTTTACTCGCTTTCTAAATGTAATAAGGCCAAGTGCCATTAGTGACATTATTTTATTTAGTATCGTTTTGCGTCGTCTATTTTGGCATTAATGAAATGAGCCAATTGTTGGCAGTAAATTTCTCCAAATCTATTTGTCGCTAGGCCTACCTCGGGCACAACGGGGCTCCCAAATTAGGACGCGAATTTATATTCCCGCAATATGTGTTTAATTACTGCAAACTTTTTAGAATCGTTACTGACTTGGCTACCTTTTGTTTTTCTTTCTTTTGATTATTCCCATTCCCCAAAGGTTGGCTCGTGTATACTGGCATCATCAGCTTATCACAGAAGATCCAGGGGCCCTCCACCTTCTCCTCCTCCTAGTCCGCCAAAAGGCAAGGGAGAAGCAAAAATGGAAAATTTGAACGGCGCCAGAAAGGAAAACAACACAGGGGTTGAACATGCAGAAACTTCTGATGGTTGGGGTGCTCAGGCCCCAAATGAAGCAGTTTCACGGCTCAAACAGAGAATACTGGAACTCCGAGGTGAGCTTGAGCATGTCCGGAATGTGGCAAACCTATCCTTCTCACTCAGCGTCCCAGACATCAGTCATCCAAACACTCAGAACGCCGCACCACCTCAAAACACACCCAAAAAGCGCCCACAAAATCCACCCGTACCTCACCATTATACAACTCCCCCATAAAATCAAACTGTCCCACCGCAATACCAGCCAAACACCTACCACACTCCACAAAATACTCCACCAGTCATTCCTGAACCCCAGAATTCCACCAATGATTACCACTATACTCAAATTCCAGGTCACCAAAATAACCCTATATATGTGGAGATCCTACCTCATTCCACTCAAACCATCTCCTATGCACCGGGATCTGCTGAGAAGGACACACTCATTAAGAACCTGGACGAAGAGCTCAAGAAGTTGACTAGTCGAGTTCAAGGCGTAGAAGGAGGCAAGGGCATAGAAGGTCTGAACTATGAAGACCTATGTATACAGTCGGATATAGAACTGCTAGAGGGTTACAAACCTCCCAAGTTCGAGATGTTTGACAGTATAGGTGATCCAAGGGTTCATTTAAGGACCTATTGTGACAAGCTTGTTGGGGTCGGAAAAGATGAAAAGATCCGGATGAAGCTTTTTATAAGGAGTCTTACGGGAGATGCCTTGTCTTGGTACATCAGCCAGGATCCTAAGAAATGGCCTAACTGGGTGAGTGTAGCATCTGATTTCATGGACCGATTCAAGTTCAACACAGAGAATGCACCAGATGTCTTCTACATTCAGAAACTCAAGAAGAAGCCCACCGAAACTTTCCGCGAGTATGCTACTCGTTGGAGGTCAGAAGCAGCAGAAGTCAGGCCAACATTGGACGAGGAATAAATGAACAAGTTCTTCGTCAAAGCACAGGATCCGCAATATTATGAATGATTGATGGTTATTGAAAATCATAAGTTCTCTGATATCATCAAACTTGGTGAAAGGATCAAAGAAGGCATCAAAAGCGGGATGGTAACGAACTTTAAGGCATTGCAGGCCACTAATAAAGCATTGCAGTCAGGGGGTATATCTAAGAAGAAGGATGTGGGAGCACTAATGGTCGCCCAAGGACCCAAAACTCCATTCGTATACCGAACCTCCCCACTTACATATCAAGCACCTCCACCCACATATCAACCGTCACCTCCACCTACATATCAAACCTCATCCCCCAGATATTCCCAACCAGCCACTGCCTATCATACCTATAATTCCTAACCATCTCACTTTCAGTCACCTCCAACTCGTTAAAACTACCCAAGACCGCGACCTAATTTTGACCGCAGACCACTCAAACAATACACTGCCATTGCTGAACCCATCAACCAGCTATATGAAAGGTTGAAGGCTGCTGGTTACGTCTCTCCTATCCCTGCTGTGGCCATAGAGAACTCATCCCAATGGGTTAACCCTAATAAGACTTGTGCATACCATTCCGGTATGAAAGGGCACACCACTGATGAATGCCGCATATTGAAGGACAAAATCCAGACTTTGATTGACAACAAGATCATCCAAGCAAAGGAGGCCACGCCTACTGTCCGCAATAACCCCCTCCCAGGTCACGGGGGTGAAGGTGTCAATGAGATAGAGATGGATGTAGAATGGGATCTGGAGGGATCCATCGGACTTATCAAAGAGGGTGACAACCCCAAGAAACCCACAGTAACACTCAATCCCATTATAGTGCAGGTACAGCCGCCAGTGGAGGTCGAGGTAACTACATCAATCCCATTTGAAGTCGAGGTAGCACCCCCTGCAGTTGTACCTACTACCTTTGAGGTGAAAGTAGCCACACCATTTACAGTGACAGTATCAACCACACAGCTTTTCAGCACTGAAGCTGTACCATGGGATTATGTGGCCGAAGCTAGAAGAAAAGGAAAAACCAAGATGGGGGAATCTGGTGCTGCACAAGGGATGACTAGGACTGGAAGGGTCTATACACCCGAGCATTTGCGAGATCCCAGTAAACAGGCCTCTAACAGAACTCCCATTATAGAAACAGGTCCAGATGACCTCTGGAGAAAAATACAAGCAAGGGAGTATTCAGTCATCGATCATCTAAACAAGGCTCCTGCTCAAATATCCATCCTGTCGCTGCTACATAACTCAGAAGCACACAGGAACGCTCTACTGAAAGTATTGAACGAAGCGTATGTGCCCAATAACATCACAAGTGGAGAGATGGCTAACATGGTGGGACATGTATTGGAAAGTCACAAAATCACTTTCCATGAGGATGAGTTGCCGCCTGAGGGTCTGAATCACAATAGGGCACTACACATCACAGTGCAATGCGAAGACTACTACATTACCAGGGTCCTGATTGATGGAGGATCCAGTCTCAATATTTGCCCATTAACAACACTGAAGAGGTTGGGCAAAGGCCTATACGAGATACGAGAATGGACCATGAACGTAAAGGCATTTGATGGGTCCCAAAGGGTAACCATCGGGGAAATTAATCTCTGTCTGCAAATAGGGCCTACGTGGTTTCATGTCGAGTTTCAGGTACTGGACATATCTGCATCCTACAATCTGCTGTTAGGACCACCATGGATACACACCGCTGGGGCTGTGGCGTCAACTTTGCATCAGGCAGTAAAGTTTGAGTGGAACCATCAGGAGGTGATTATCCACGGAGACGGGAGCAATCCCATTTACACCCGTCAGACTATTCCGATGGTCGAAATTAGGAGAAAGATAGGCGGAGAAACTTATCATCACATCGAGCGGGTCAATGCAATCGACAAAGATAAGTGGTGGGATGGCAAGATAGCAAGCATGATGAATTGGGGAGGGTATGAGCCTGGCAAGGGGCTTGGTAAAAATCTTCAAGGCATCACCAAGCCAATACATCCAAAGTACCATGGTACCACTTTTGGGCTGGGATATCAATACACCTGGCAAGAATACAATGACTGGTCACCACCATGGCGAGGTCCGTCCTATCCATTGGAGCAGCCTATAGCGCATTTGAGTCAGACTTTCCAACAGGCCGACATCATATGGGGATCAGAGGAGGAAGAAGCACTGGCAGCCTTAAGGAACCTGTTCTTGGAAGATGAGGACATGGACTGTTGTGTAATTGTTGAGGAGGAGGAGGAAGGCCCTACCATCCGAGCTGTGGAGAGAGGATCATTCCTCAAGAATTGGACTGTTAGACTATCCAGGGCCCGACGAGGCCCGGGGTAGCAAGGCTGAACAACATTGTTTTGTTTATTTTCTAAGAAAAATGATTTCCCTTTCTGAAATTTTGTTTTAAATAATATTTCCAATGCTCCAAAAACGTTGTTTAAATTGTTGAAAATCGCTTTTTACGCTTCAATGAATCAATAATTATTATTACCATTTTTCTCTCATATCTTTATCTATACAGCATTACTATTTCCTGTCTCGATGAACCAACAACGGTGACATGTAATGAGACAACACAACAAAAGGATAGTGATTCGGAAGAAGAATATGTCATACCCGAGGAAATTGTCAGAGAAGTAAAAGACTTTGAAAACAAGCCTAAGTCCGATCTGGACAAAACAGAAATAATCAACTTGGGAGATTCTGAAACTGTCAAGGAAACCCGCATCAGCATCCACTTGTCGCCATCAGAAAAAGAAGAGTACACACAGTTCTTGAAAGAGTATGAGGACATCTTTGCATGGTCATACGATGATATGACCGGATTAAGTACATCCATTGTGGCTCACAAGTTGCCCACAAACCCAGCATGTCCATAAGTAAAATAGAAACTCAGGAAGTTCAAGCCCGACATGAGTCTTAAAATCAAGGAGGAGGTTACTAAGCAAATCAAGGCGAAGGTCCTCAGGGTGGTTGAATACCCAATTTGGTTAGCGAACGTCGTGCCAGTTACGAAGAAGGATGGGAAGGTTAGGGTCTGTGTTGATTATCGGGATCTCAACAGGGCCAACCCAAATGATGATTTCCCACTTCCAAACATACACATCCTAATAGACAATTGTGCCAAGCATGAACTCCAGTCGTTTGTGGATTGCTTTGTCGGTTACCATCAGATCTGGATGGACGAAGAGGACACTGAGAAAACGGCTTTCATTACACCATGGGGAGTATACTGTTATAAGATGATGTCATTCGGTCTGAAGAATGCTGGGGCCACCTACATGAGGACTATGACTACCATTTTTCATGACATGATACATAAGGAGATCGAGGTATATGTGGACAACGTCATCATCAAATCCAAGAAAGCCGCAGATCATATAGCCGATTTGAGGAAGTTTTTCGACAGACTGCGGAGATACAACTTGAAACTAAAACCCGCAAAATGTGCATTCGGGGTTCCTGTCGGAAAGTTACTTGGGTTCATTGTCAGCCGCCGAGGGACAAAATTGGATCCATCAAATGTCAAGGCCATCCAGGAGCTACCACCGCCGAAGAGTAAGAAAGATGTAATGAGCTTTCTAGGACAACTAAACTACATCATCCGGTTCATAGCCCAGTCCACAGTTATATGTGAGCCGATTTTCATGATGTTGAAGAAAGATGTTGCAAATAGTTGGACCGAAGATTGTCAAAAGGCTTTTGACAAGATCAAGGAGTACTTATCAACACCACCAGTCTTGGTTCCGCCAGAGCCAGGTAGACCCTTGCTACTCTACCTTGCAGTGCTAGATGGAGCCTTCGGCTGCGCTCTGCAGCAGCACGACGAGACAGGGAGAAAGAAACAAGCTATCTATTACTTGAGTAAGAATTTCACTCCATATGAAGCACGGTATTCTCTATTAGAACGTACCTGTTGCGCTCTGACTTGGATAGCTCAGAAGCTGAGGCATTACTTCTGTGCCTACACAACATACCTCATATCAAGGATGGATCCCTTGAAATATATCTTTCAGAAACCCATGCCCACTGGCAAGCTGGCTAAGTGGCAAATCCTATTGAGCAAGTTCGACATTATTTATGTGACTGAAAAAGCAGTCAAGGGACAGGCACTAGCAGATCATCTTGCTGAGAATCCTGTGGAAGGAGAATACGAACCCCTAAAAATGTATTTTCCCGATGAAGAGATGCTATTCATAGGAGAAGATATTGCCGAGTCCTACGAGGGTTGGAGAATGTTCTTTGACGGAGCGGCAAATTTCAAGGGAGTCGGCATTGGAGCCGTCTTAGTATCGGAAACTATCCAACATTATCCGGTATCTGCTAAACTCAGATTTCCCTACACCAACAACATGGCAGAGTATGAAGCCTGCATACTAGGGCTTAACATGGCCATCGACATGAATATTCAGGAGCTGCTGGTAATCGGTGATTCAGATTTGCTTGTGCACCAGGTACAAGGAGAATGGGCCACCAAGAATTCCAAGAAATTGCCATATATGCACCATGTGCAGGAATTGAGAAAGAGGTTCACGAAGATAGAGTTTCGGCATGTTCCCAGGATTCAGAACGAGTTTGCCGATGCACTGGCCACTTTGTCATCCATGATACAACATCCCAACAAGAACTTTATCGATCCCATCCTAGTAAGGATCCACAGTCAACCGGCGTACTGTGCCCATGTTGAAGAAGAAACAGACGGGAAGCCTTGGTTTCACGATATCAAAGAATATTTGGCGACAGGAGAATATCCGGAGCATGTAAGTCATACTCACAAACGTACGCTTCGGAGGTTGTCCAATAATTTCTTCCACAGCGGAGGAACCTTGTACAGAAGAACTCCTGATTTGGGATTACTAAGGTGTGTCGATGCAAAGGAAGCTTCAAAGCTACTTGAGGAGATACATGCTGGGACCTGCGGCCCGCATATGAATGGCTTTATCTTGGCCAAGAAGATACTTAGAGCCGGTTATTTCTGGATGACCATGGAGACAGATTGTGTCTAGTATGTCCGGAAATGCTACCAATGTCAAGTACATGCCGATATGATAAAAGTGCCGCCAAATGCGCTCAATGCAACAATCTCACCTTGGCCATTCGCCGCCTGGGGAATGGATGTCATTGGTCCAATCGAGCCCACCGCCTCAAATGGGCATCGGTTCATCTTGGTAACTATTGATTACTTTACCAAATGGGTCGAAGCAGCATCTTACAAGGCGGTAACTAAGAAGGTCATAGCAGATTTTGTCCGCGATCGTATTGTTTGTCGGTTCGGGGTCCCCGAATCAATCATCACGATAATGTCTCCAATCTCAACAGTGATTTGATGAAGACCATGTGTGAGACTTTCAAAATTGAGCACAAGAATTCCAGAGCCTATAGACCTCAGATGAATAGAGCTGTAGAAGCCGCTAACAAGAATATCAAGAAGATACTGAGAAAAATGATAAAAAAGCACAAACAATGGCACGAAAAGCTGCCATTCGTTTTGTTGGGATACCGTACCACAGTCTGCACATCAACTGGGGCAAGTCCCTACTTACTGGTTTATGGTACTGAAGCTGTTATTCCTACTGAAGTGGAGATTCCTTCTTTGAGAATCATACAAGAAGCTGAGCTCAGCGACGCAGAATGGATAAGGAGCTGTTATGAGCAGCTAGCCCTCATCGGCTGCAAAAGAATGAATGGAGTATGTCATGGGCAGCTCTACCAGAACAGAATGTCCAAAGCCTTCAACAAAAGAGTCAAGCAGAGACAGTTCACACCGGGGCAGCTGGTTTTGAAGAAGATCTTTCCGCATCAGGACAAAGCCAAATGGAAATTCTCTCCCAACTGGAAAGGCCTTTACATGGTTCATAGAGTATTGACAAGAGGAGCCCACATACTTGCAGAAATTGACGAAGAAGTCTGGAAAAAATCGATCAACTCAGATGCAGTCAAACGATACTATGTGTAACTATTTATGTTTTCACAAAATGATTTAAATTGAACTACGCTTGACCTGATTCCCGTTTAAAAGGGGATACGTAGGTAGCCCTGTGGGTTCGGTCATATCAATAATAAAATTTTCATTCCCCCCCAGAACCAGAAACTGGGGCAGAATTTTGAGGAGGACCCTCAAAATACCGGAGCAAGTCCAGCCAACGCCATCATATGCCAGAAAGTCAGAAATCAATCAGAAACTTGGGCAGAATTTTGAAGAGGACCCTCAAAATTCCGATGCAATTTCAGCCGATCACAGTATGTGCAGCAGTTAGACGTGTCCATCTAACTGGGGCAGAATATTGAGGAGGACCCTCAAAATTCTATAGCTTGAGAGGTTGCGATGTCTCGGATCGTGTCACAGTCACTGGTTCATCTAACCAATTTCTAGAATAATATATATTTTATTACGTCTTTGAAAATTATGCATGCTTGCTTGTAAAATGACTCTGTTCAGCCAGTACTACCCCCCCCCCTCGATGATTTGAGCAGGACTTTGGACCAAGCAAAGCAAGCCAAGCAAGCCGACGTAGGCACGAACTGACCTCCCCTTACAAAACTTACAATTTTTCTTTGAGCGCAGGCATATCTGACGTAACAGTAGCATTCACAAATATATACACACAGCAAAATCACTATCAATCGAGCCACCAGACACCGAATATATCTCCAGCTAAGAATATGCTACTCTTATTTGCTACCTGTTCTTTGCATGAGACTAAGCCCTGTCTCGCATCTTGCATGAGACTAAGCTCTGTCTCAATCTGCATGAGGCTAAGCCCTGCCTCCATATTTGCATGAGGCTAAGCCCTGCCTCCATATCTGCATAAGGCTAAACACTGCCTTCCATTTGCATGGGACTAAGCCCTGTCCTGAATCTTGCATGAGACTAAGCTCTATCTCCATCTGCCTGAGGCTAAGCCCTGCCTCCATATTTGCGTGAGGCTAAGCCTGCCTCCATATCAACATAAGGCTAAGCACTGCCTTCCATTTGCATGGGACTAAGCCTTGTTCCGCATCTTGCATGAGGCTAAGACCTGCCTCTATTTTGCATAAGGCTAAGCACTGCCCTCCATTTGCATGGGACTAAGCACTGTCCCGAATCTTGCATGAGGCTAATCCCTGCCTCCATTTTGCATAAGGCTAAGCACTTCCTTCCAATTGCATGGGACTAAGCCCTGTCCCGAATCTTGCATGAGGCTAAGCCCTACCTCCATATCTGCATAAGGCTAAGCTATGCCTTCCATCCGCATGGGACTAAGCCCTATCCCGAATCCTGCATGAGGCTAAGCCCTGCCTCTATGTTTGCATAAGGCTATGTTCTACCTTCCATCTGCATGGGACTAAGCCCTATCCCGAATCTTGCATGAGGCTAAGCTCTGCCTCCTATTTGCATATAGCCAATCATCGCCTTTATTTGCTGAGACTAAGCACTGTCTCTCCGGCACGATCTATTTGCTCCTGTTTTGGGCTAAGCTCTGCCCTCAACCTCGCAAGACTAAGCATTTTCTTGTTTTTAGCATCATATTATTGCATCTCATGGGCTGAAATATCGCAAACTTGTTCAAAGGCGTCATTGTCTAAAGGCATCATCCTCATAGCCGGAAGACACCATGCCATGGCATGAGGATCTCTCAAATTTGCATATCATTATTCAAAGGCGTCATGGTTCGAAGGCACCATTTTCATGGCCCGAGAACATCATTTCATGGCCTGCGAATCCCCCACCGAACAATTTATGGCCTAGGACATCATGATCTAAGGACGTAATCCTCAATCGTCCAAAGACAATCCTCATGGTCTGAAGGGAATCTACATCATGTTTAAATTTCCGCACAAATATATACTTGTAGTTTCCCTTTGCTTGCAGGTGACCCGATAAGCAACCACCACCCCAACAGGAGTAATCTGTCACGACCCGGATTTTCCACCCTCGGGAGTCATGATGGCGCCTACTAATCGGAGCTAGGCAAGCCAAGCATTAAAACATGTCCGATAATATCTCAACAATATAAATAAAATGAGTCATTTAAATTAAAGCGGAAGTCTTAAGTATAAATAAACTAAAAACAAATGCAGAAATTCAATTTCAACCTCTACCCAAGACTGGAGTCACTAACTCACGAACGTCTATAGAATACTACATACAAAGTCTGAACAAGGTACAATACTGTTTGCTTCGGTACAAGTGATAACAAACTCAATAAGATAGGAAGGGACTCCGGCCTGCGGACGCCAGCAAGGCTACCTCGAATGTCCCTGGACTGAAGTCAACTCCCAGTCAAATACTGCTGTGGTACAAAAGCTACTCCGGTACCGTGATCTGTGCAAAAGAGCACAGAAGTGTAGCATCAGCACAACCGACCCCATGTGCTGGTAAGTGCCTGGCCTAACTCCGGCGAAGTAGTGGCGAGGCTAGACAGGACTACAAAACCAACCTGTGCAGTTCAATACATATATATGCAATAAAAGGAAAGAATGCAGAAATTAAACAGTTAGGAGGGAGGGGAGCATACTATGGGGAAGTACAGTCCGGATATAAAGTCAGCAATTTATGCAAGAAA